>NW_027617503.1:0-113181 GCF_964187855.1 Myxine glutinosa | reverse complement strand
TTTCAACACTAACACAAGTGCGAAAAGTGTTTTTTCCACACTAATACAAGTGCAAAAGTGGTTTCCTGCACCAACACAAGTGCAAAAAGTGGTTTTTCAACACTATCACAAGTGCAAAAAGTGGTTTTTCAACACTATCACAAGTGCAAAAAGTGTTTTTTCCACACTAATACAAGTGCAAAAGTGGTTTCCTGCACCAACACAAGTGCGAAAAGTGGTTTTTCAACACTAATACAAGTGCGAAAAGTGGTTTTTCAACACTATCACAAGTGCAAAAAGTGTTTTTTCCACACTAATACAAGTGCAAAAGTGGTTTCCTGCACCAACACAAGTGCGAAAAGTGGTTTTTCAACACTAACACAAGTGCGAAAAGTGGTTTTTCAACACTAACACAAGTGCGAAAAGTGTTTTTTCCACACTAATACAAGTGCAAAAGTGGTTTCCTGCACCAACACAAGTGCGAAAAGTGGTTTTTCAACACTATCACAAGTGCAAAAAGTGTTTTTTCCACACTAATACAAGTGCAAAAGTGGTTTCCTGCACCAACACAAGTGCGAAATGTAGTTTTTCAACACTAACACAAGTGCGAAAAGTGGTTTTTCAACACTAACACAAGTGCGAAAAGTGCTGTTCAACACTATCACAAGTGCAAAAAGTGTTTTTTCCACACTAATACAAGTGCAAAAGTGGTTTCCTGCACCAACACAAGTGCGAAAAGTGGTTTTTCAACACTAACACAAGTGCGAAAAGTGGTTTTTCAACACTAACAGAAGTGCGAAAAGTGGTTTTTCAACACTAGCACAAGTGCGAAAAGTGGTTTTTCAACACTAACACAAGTGCGAAAAGTGGTTTTTCAACACTAACACAAGTGCGAAAAGTGGTTTTTCAACACGATCACAAGTGCAAAAAGTGGTTTTTCAACACTAACACAAGTGCGAAAAGTGTTTTTTCCACACTAATACAAGTGCAAAAGTGGTTTCCTGCACCAACACAAGTGCAAAAAGTGGTTTTTCAACACTATCACAAGTGCAAAAAGTGGTTTTTCAACACTATCACAAGTGCAAAAAGTGTTTTTTCCACACTAATACAAGTGCAAAAGTGGTTTCCTGCACCAACACAAGTGCGAAAAGTGGTTTTTCAACACTAACACAAGTGCGAAAAGTGGTTTTTCAACACTATCACAAGTGCAAAAAGTGTTTTTTCCACACTAATACAAGTGCAAAAGTGGTTTCCTGCACCAACACAAGTGCGAAAAGTGGTTTTTCAACACTAACACAAGTGCGAAAAGTGGTTTTTCAACACTAACACAAGTGCAAAAAGTGTTTTTTCCACACTAATACAAGTGCAAAAGTGGTTTCCTGTACCAACACAAGTGCGAAAAGTGGTTTTTCAACACTAACACAAGTGCGAAAAGTGGTTTTTCAACACTATCACAAGTGCAAAAAGTGGTTTTTCAACACTAACACAAGTGCGAAAAGTGTTTTTTCCACACTAATACAAGTGCAAAAGTGGTTTCCTGCACCAACACAAGTGCGAAAAGTGGTTTTTCAACACTAACACAAGTGCAAAAAGTGTTTTTTCCACACTAATACAAGTGCAAAAGTGGTTTCCTGTACCAACACAAGTGCGAAAAGTGGTTTTTCAACACTAACACAAGTGCGAAAAGTGGTTTTTCAACACTATCACAAGTGCAAAAAGTGGTTTTTCAACACTAACACAAGTGCGAAAAGTGTTTTTTCCACACTAATACAAGTGCAAAAGTGGTTTCCTGCACCAACACAAGTGCGAAAAGTGGTTTTTGAACACTATCACAAGTGCAAAAAGTGTTTTTTCCACACTAATACAAGTGCAAAAGTGGTTTCCTGCACCAACACAAGTGCGAAATGTAGTTTTTCAACACTAACACAAGTGCGAAAAGTGGTTTTTCAACACTAACACAAGTGCGAAAAGTGCTTTTCAACACTATCACAAGTGCAAAAAGTGTTTTTTCCACACTAATACAAGTGCAAAAGTGGTTTCCTGCACCAACACAAGTGCGAAAAGTGGTTTTTCAACACTAACACAAGTGCGAAAAGTGGTTTTTCAACACTAACAGAAGTGCGAAAAGTGGTTTTTCAACACTAGCACAAGTGCGAAAAGTGGTTTTTCAACACTATCACAAGTGCAAAAAGTGTTTTTTCCACACTAATACAAGTGCAAAAGTGGTTTCCTGCACCAACACAAGTGCGAAAAGTGGTTTTTCAACACTAACACAAGTGCCAAAGGTGGTTTTTCAACACTATCACAAGTGCAAAAAGTGGTTTTTCCACACTAATACAAGTGCAAAAAGTGTTTTTTCCACACTAATACAAGTGCAAAAGTGGTTTCCTGCACCAACACAAGTGCGAAAAGTGGTTTTTCAACACTAACACAAGTGCGAAAAGTGGTTTTTCAACACTAACACAAGGGCGAAAAGTGGTTTTTCAACACTATCACAAGTGCAAAAAGTGTTTTTTCCACACTAATACAAGTGCAAAAGTGGTTCCCTGCACCAACACAAGTGCGAAAAGTGGTTTTTCAACACTAACACAAGTGCAAAAGTGGTTTCCTGCACCAACACAAGTGCGAAAAGTGGTTTTTCAACACTAACACAAGTGCGAAAAGTGGTTTTTCAACACTAACACAAGGGCGAAAAGTGGTTTTTCAACACTATCACAAGTGCAAAAAGTGTTTTTTCCACACTAATACAAGTGCAAAAGTGGTTCCCTGCACCAACACAAGTGCGAAAAGTGGTTTTTCAACACTAACACAAGTGCGAAAAGTGGTTTTTCAACACTATCACAAGTGCAAAAAGTGTTTTTTCCACACTAATACAAGTGCAAAAGTGGTTCCCTGCACCAACACAGGTGCGAAAAGGGGTTTTTCAACACTAACACAAGTGCGAAAAGTGGTTTTTCAATACTAACACAAGGGCGAAAAGTGGTTTTTCAACACTATCACAAGTGCAAAAAGTGTTTTTCCACACTAATACAAGTGCAAAAGTGGTTCCCTGCACCAACACAAGTGCGAAAAGTGGTTTTTCAACACGAACACAAGTGCGAAAAGTGGTTTTTCAACACTAACACATGTGCGAAAAGTGGTTTTTCACACTAATACAAGTGCAAAAGTGGTTTTTCAACACTATCACAAGTGCAAAAAGTGTTTTTTCCACACTAATACAAGTGCAAAAGTGGTTGCCTGCACCAACACAAGTGCGAAAAGTGGTTTTTCAACACTAACACAAGTGCGAAAAGTGGTTTTTCAACACTAACACAAGTGCGAAAAGTGGTTTTTCAACACTAATACAAGTGCAAAAGTGGTTTCCTGCACCAACACAAGTGCGAAAAGTGGTTTTTCAACACTATCACAAGTGCAAAAAGTGTTTTTTCCACACTAATACAAGTGCAAAAGTGGTTTCCTGCACCAACACAAGTGCGAAATGTAGTTTTTCAACACTAACACAAGTGCGAAAAGTGGTTTTTCAACACTAACACAAGTGCGAAAAGTGCTTTTCAACACTATCACAAGTGCAAAAAGTGTTTTTTCCACACTAATACAAGTGCAAAAGTGGTTTCCTGCACCAACACAAGTGCGAAAAGTGGTTTTTCAACACTAACACAAGTGCGAAAAGTGGTTTTTCAACACTAACAGAAGTGCGAAAAGTGGTTTTTCAACACTAGCACAAGTGCGAAAAGTGGTTTTTCAACACTAGCACAAGTGCGAAAAGTGGTTTTTCAACACTAACACAAGTGCGAAAAGTGGTTTTTCAACACGATCACAAGTGCAAAAAGTGGTTTTTCAACACTAACACAAGTGCGAAAAGTGTTTTTTCCACACTAATACAAGTGCAAAAGTGGTTTCCTGCACCAACACAAGTGCAAAAAGTGGTTTTTCAACACTATCACAAGTGCAAAAAGTGGTTTTTCAACACTATCACAAGTGCAAAAAGTGTTTTTTCCACACTAATACAAGTGCAAAAGTGGTTTCCTGCACCAACACAAGTGCGAAAAGTGGTTTTTCAACACTAACACAAGTGCGAAAAGTGGTTTTTCAACACTATCACAAGTGCAAAAAGTGTTTTTTCCACACTAATACAAGTGCAAAAGTGGTTTCCTGCACCAACACAAGTGCGAAAAGTGGTTTTTCAACACTAACACAAGTGCGAAAAGTGGTTTTTCAACACTAACACAAGTGCAAAAAGTGTTTTTTCCACACTAATACAAGTGCAAAAGTGGTTTCCTGTACCAACACAAGTGCGAAAAGTGGTTTTTCAACACTAACACAAGTGCGAAAAGTGTTTTTTCCACACTAATACAAGTGCAAAAGTGGTTTTTCAACACTAACACAAGTGCGAAAAGTGTTTTTTCCACACTAATACAAGTGCAAAAGTGGTTTCCTGCACCAACACAAGTGCGAAAAGTGGTTTTTGAACACTATCACAAGTGCAAAAAGTGTTTTTTCCACACTAATACAAGTGCAAAAGTGGTTTCCTGCACCAACACAAGTGCGAAATGTAGTTTTTCAACACTAACACAAGTGCGAAAAGTGGTTTTTCAACACTAACACAAGTGCGAAAAGTGCTTTTCAACACTATCACAAGTGCAAAAAGTGTTTTTTCCACACTAATACAAGTGCAAAAGTGGTTTCCTGCACCAACACAAGTGCGAAAAGTGGTTTTTCAACACTAACACAAGTGCGAAAAGTGGTTTTTCAACACTAACAGAAGTGCGAAAAGTGGTTTTTCAACACTAGCACAAGTGCGAAAAGTGGTTTTTCAACACTATCACAAGTGCAAAAAGTGTTTTTTCCACACTAATACAAGTGCAAAAGTGGTTTCCTGCACCAACACAAGTGCGAAAAGTGGTTTTTCAACACTAACACAAGTGCAAAAGGTGGTTTTTCAACACTATCACAAGTGCAAAAAGTGGTTTTTCCACACTAATACAAGTGCAAAAAGTGTTTTTTCCACACTAATACAAGTGCAAAAGTGGTTTCCTGCACCAACACAAGTGCGAAAAGTGGTTTTTCAACACTAACACAAGTGCGAAAAGTGGTTTTTCAACACTAACACAAGGGCGAAAAGTGGTTTTTCAACACTATCACAAGTGCAAAAAGTGTTTTTTCCACACTAATACAAGTGCAAAAGTGGTTCCCTGCACCAACACAAGTGCGAAAAGTGGTTTTTCAACACTAACACAAGTGCAAAAGTGGTTTCCTGCACCAACACGAGTGCGAAAAGTGGTTTTTCAACACTAACACAAGTGCGAAAAGTGGTTTTTCAACATGAACACAAGTGCGAAAAGTGGTTTTTCAACATGAACACAAGTGCGAAAAGTGGTTTTTCCACACTAATACAAGTGCAAAAGTGGTTTCCTGCACCAACACAGGTGCGAAAAGTGGTTTTTCAACACTAACACAAGTGCGAAAAGTGGTTTTTCAACACTAACACAAGGGCGAAAAGTGGTTTTTCAACACTATCACAAGTGCAAAAAGTGTTTTTTCCACACTAATACAAGTGCAAAAGTGGTTCCCTGCACCAACACAAGTGCGAAAAGTGGTTTTTCAACACTAACACAAGTGCGAAAAGTGGTTTTTCAACACTATCACAAGTGCAAAAAGTGTTTTTTCCACACTAATACATGTGCAAAAGTGGTTCCCTGCACCAACACAGGTGCGAAAAGGGGTTTTTCAACACTAACACAAGTGCGAAAAGTGGTTTTTCAATACTAACACAAGGGCGAAAAGTGGTTTTTCAACACTATCACAAGTGCAAAAAGTGTTTTTCCACACTAATACAAGTGCAAAAGTGGTTCCCTGCACCAACACAAGTGCGAAAAGTGGTTTTTCAACACGAACACAAGTGCGAAAAGTGGTTTTTCAACACTAACACATGTGCGAAAAGTGGTTTTTCACACTAATACAAGTGCAAAAGTGGTTTTTCAACACTATCACAAGTGCAAAAAGTGTTTTTTCCACACTAATACAAGTGCAAAAGTGGTTGCCTGCACCAACACAAGTGCGAAAAGTGGTTTTTCAACACTAACACAAGTGCGAAAAGTGGTTTTTCAACACTAACACAAGTGCGAAAAGTGGTTTTTCAACACTAATACAAGTGCAAAAGTGGTTTCCTGCACCAACACAAGTGCGAAAAGTGGTTTTTCAACACTATCACAAGTGCAAAAAGTGTTTTTTCCACACTAATACAAGTGCAAAAGTGGTTTCCTGCACCAACACAAGTGCGAAATGTAGTTTTTCAACACTAACACAAGTGCGAAAAGTGGTTTTTCAACACTAACACAAGTGCGAAAAGTGCTTTTCAACACTATCACAAGTGCAAAAAGTGTTTTTTCCACACTAATACAAGTGCAAAAGTGGTTTCCTGCACCAACACAAGTGCGAAAAGTGGTTTTTCAACACTAACACAAGTGCGAAAAGTGGTTTTTCAACACTAACAGAAGTGCGAAAAGTGGTTTTTCAACACTAGCACAAGTGCGAAAAGTGGTTTTTCAACACTAGCACAAGTGCGAAAAGTGGTTTTTCAACACTAACACAAGTGCGAAAAGTGGTTTTTCAACACGATCACAAGTGCAAAAAGTGGTTTTTCAACACTAACACAAGTGCGAAAAGTGTTTTTTCCACACTAATACAAGTGCAAAAGTGGTTTCCTGCACCAACACAAGTGCAAAAAGTGGTTTTTCAACACTATCACAAGTGCAAAAAGTGGTTTTTCAACACTATCACAAGTGCAAAAAGTGTTTTTTCCACACTAATACAAGTGCAAAAGTGGTTTCCTGCACCAACACAAGTGCGAAAAGTGGTTTTTCAACACTAACACAAGTGCGAAAAGTGGTTTTTCAACACTATCACAAGTGCAAAAAGTGTTTTTTCCACACTAATACAAGTGCAAAAGTGGTTTCCTGCACCAACACAAGTGCGAAAAGTGGTTTTTCAACACTAACACAAGTGCGAAAAGTGGTTTTTCAACACTAACACAAGTGCAAAAAGTGTTTTTTCCACACTAATACAAGTGCAAAAGTGGTTTCCTGTACCAACACAAGTGCGAAAAGTGGTTTTTCAACACTAACACAAGTGCGAAAAGTGGTTTTTCAACACTATCACAAGTGCAAAAAGTGGTTTTTCAACACTAACACAAGTGCGAAAAGTGTTTTTTCCACACTAATACAAGTGCAAAAGTGGTTTCCTGCACCAACACAAGTGCGAAAAGTGGTTTTTGAACACTATCACAAGTGCAAAAAGTGTTTTTTCCACACTAATACAAGTGCAAAAGTGGTTTCCTGCACCAACACAAGTGCGAAATGTAGTTTTTCAACACTAACACAAGTGCGAAAAGTGGTTTTTCAACACTAACACAAGTGCGAAAAGTGCTTTTCAACACTATCACAAGTGCAAAAAGTGTTTTTTCCACACTAATACAAGTGCAAAAGTGGTTTCCTGCACCAACACAAGTGCGAAAAGTGGTTTTTCAACACTAACACAAGTGCGAAAAGTGGTTTTTCAACACTAACAGAAGTGCGAAAAGTGGTTTTTCAACACTAGCACAAGTGCGAAAAGTGGTTTTTCAACACTATCACAAGTGCAAAAAGTGTTTTTTCCACACTAATACAAGTGCAAAAGTGGTTTCCTGCACCAACACAAGTGCGAAAAGTGGTTTTTCAACACTAACACAAGTGCAAAAGGTGGTTTTTCAACACTATCACAAGTGCAAAAAGTGGTTTTTCCACACTAATACAAGTGCAAAAAGTGTTTTTTCCACACTAATACAAGTGCAAAAGTGGTTTCCTGCACCAACACAAGTGCGAAAAGTGGTTTTTCAACACTAACACAAGTGCGAAAAGTGGTTTTTCAACACTAACACAAGGGCGAAAAGTGGTTTTTCAACACTATCACAAGTGCAAAAAGTGTTTTTTCCACACTAATACAAGTGCAAAAGTGGTTCCCTGCACCAACACAAGTGCGAAAAGTGGTTTTTCAACACTAACACAAGTGCAAAAGTGGTTTCCTGCACCAACACGAGTGCGAAAAGTGGTTTTTCAACACTAACACAAGTGCGAAAAGTGGTTTTTCAACATGAACACAAGTGCGAAAAGTGGTTTTTCAACATGAACACAAGTGCGAAAAGTGGTTTTTCCACACTAATACAAGTGCAAAAGTGGTTTCCTGCACCAACACAAGTGCGAAAAGTGGTTTTTCAACACTAACACAAGTGCGAAAAGTGGTTTTTCAACACTAACACAAGGGCGAAAAGTGGTTTTTCAACACTATCACAAGTGCAAAAAGTGTTTTTTCCACACTAATACAAGTGCAAAAGTGGTTCCCTGCACCAACACAAGTGCGAAAAGTGGTTTTTCAACACTAACACAAGTGCGAAAAGTGGTTTTTCAACACTATCACAAGTGCAAAAAGTGTTTTTTCCACACTAATACAAGTGCAAAAGTGGTTCCCTGCACCAACACAGGTGCGAAAAGGGGTTTTTCAACACTAACACAAGTGCGAAAAGTGGTTTTTCAATACTAACACAAGGGCGAAAAGTGGTTTTTCAACACTATCACAAGTGCAAAAAGTGTTTTTCCACACTAATACAAGTGCAAAAGTGGTTCCCTGCACCAACACAAGTGCGAAAAGTGGTTTTTCAACACGAACACAAGTGCGAAAAGTGGTTTTTCAACACTAACACATGTGCGAAAAGTGGTTTTTCACACTAATACAAGTGCAAAAGTGGTTTTTCAACACTATCACAAGTGCAAAAAGTGTTTTTTCCACACTAATACAAGTGCAAAAGTGGTTGCCTGCACCAACACAAGTGCGAAAAGTGGTTTTTCAACACTAACACAAGTGCGAAAAGTGGTTTTTCAACACTAACACAAGTGCGAAAAGTGGTTTTTCAACACTAACACAAGTGCGAAAAGTGGTTTTTCAACACTATCACAAGTGCAAAAAGTGTTTTTTCCACACTAATACAAGTGCAAAAGTGGTTTCCTGCAACAACACAAGTGCAAAAAGTGGTTTTTCAACACTAACACAAGTGCGAAAAGTGGTTTTTCAACACTAACACAAGTGCGAAAAGTGGTTTTTCAACATGAACACAAGTGCGAAAAGTGGTTTTTCAACATGAACACAAGTGCGAAAAGTGGTTTTTCCACACTAATACAAGTGCAAAAGTGGTTTCCTGCACCAACACAAGTGCGAAAAGTGGTTTTTCAACACTAACACAAGTGCGAAAAGTGGTTTTTCAACACTAACACAAGGGCGAAAAGTGGTTTTTCAACACTATCACAAGTGCAAAAAGTGTTTTTTCCACACTAATACAACTGCAAAAGTGGTTTCCTGCACCAACACAAGTGCGAAAAGTGGTTTTTCAACACTAACACAAGTGCGAAAAGTGGTTTTTCAATACTAACACAAGGGCGAAAAGTGGTTTTTCAACACTATCACAAGTGCAAAAAGTTTTTTTTCCACACTAATACAAGTGCAAAAGTGGTTCCCTGCACCAAAACAAGTGCGAAAAGTGGTTTTTCAACACTAACACAAGTGTGAAAAGTGGTTTTTCAACACTATCACAAGTGCAAAAAGTGTTTTTTCCACACTAATACAAGTGCAAAAGTGGTTTCCTGCACCAACACAAGTGCGAAAAGTGGTTTTTCAACACTAACACAAGTGCGAAAAGTGGTTTTTCAATACTAACACAAGGGCGAAAAGTGGTTTTTCAACACTATCACATGTGCAAAAAGTGTTTTTTCCACACTAATACAAGTGCAAAAGTGGTTCCCTGCACCAAAACAAGTGCGAAAAGTGGTTTTTCAACATGAACACAAGTGCGAAAAGTGGTTTTTCAACACTATCACAAGTGCAAAAAGTGTTTTTTCCACACTAATACAAGTGCAAAAGTGGTTTCCTGCACCAACACAAGTGCGAAAAGTGGTTTTGCAACACTAACACAAGTGCGAAAAGTGGTTTTTCAACACTATCACAAGTGCAAAAAGTGGTTTTTCCACACTAATACAAGTGCAAAAGTGGTTTCCTGCACCAACACAAGTGCGAAAAGTGGTTTTTCAACACTAACACAAGTGCGAAAAGTGGTTTTTCAACACTATCACAAGTGCAAAAAGTGGTTTTTCAACACTAACACAAGTGCGAAAAGTGTTTTTTCCACACTAATACAAGTGCAAAAGTGGTTTCCTGCACCAACACAAGTGCGAAAAGTGGTTTTTCAACACTAACACAAGTGCAAAAAGTGGTTTTTCAACACTATCACAAGTGCAAAAAGTGTTTTTTACACACTAATACAAGTGCTAAAGTGGTTTCCTGCACCAACACAAGTGCGAAAAGTGGTTTTTCAACACTAACACAAGTGCGAAAAGTGGTTTTTCAACATTATCACAAGTGCAAAAAGTGTTTTTTCCACACTAATACAAGTGCAAAAGTGGTTTCCTGCACCAACACAAGTGCAAAAAGTGGTTTTTCAACACTAACACAAGTGCGAAAAGTGGTTTTTCAACACTAACACAAGTGCGAAAAGTGGTTTTTCAACACTATCACAAGTGCAAAAAGTGTTTTTTCCACACTAATACAAGTGCAAAAGTGGTTTCCTGCACCAACACAAGTGCGAAAAGTGGTTTTTCAACACTAACACAAGTGCGAAAAGTGGTTTTTCAACACTATCACAACTGCAAAAAGTGGTTTTTCAACACTAACACAAGTGCGAAAAGTGTTTTTTCCACACTAATACAAGTGCAAAAGTGGTTTCCTGCACCAACACAAGTGCGAAAAGTGGTTTTTCAACACTATCACAAGTGCAAAAAGTGTTTTTTCCACACTAATACAAGTGCAAAAGTGGTTTCCTGCACCAACACAAGTGCGAAATGTAGTTTTTCAACACTAACAGAAGTGCGAAAAGTGGTTTTTCAACACTAACACAAGTGCGAAAAGTGGTTTTTCAACACTAACACAAGTCCGAAAAGTGGTTTTTCAACACTAACCCAAGTGCAAAAAGTGTTTTTTCCACACTAATACAAGTGCAAAAGTGGTTTCCTGCACCAACACAAGTGCGAAAAGTGGTTTTTCAACACTAACACAAGTGCGAAAAGTGGTTTTTCAACACGAGCACAAGTGCGAAAAGTGGTTTTTCAACACTATCACAAGTGCAAAAAGTGTTTTTTCCACACTATCACAAGTGCAAAAAGTGGTTTTTCAACACTAACACAAGTGCGAAAAGTGGTTTTTCAACATTATCACAAGTGCAAAAAGTGTTTTTTCCACACTAATACAAGTGCAAAAGTGGTTTCCTGCACCAACACAAGTGCGAAAAGTGGTTTTTCAACACTAACACAAGTGCGAAAAGTGGTTTTTCAACACTAACACAAGTGCGAAAAGTGGTTTTTCAACACTATCACAAGTGCAAAAAGTGTTTTTTCCACACTAATACAAGTGCAAAAGTGGTTTCCTGCACCAACACAAGTGCGAAAAGTGGTTTTTCAACACTAACACAAGTGCAAAAAGTGGTTTTTCAACACTATCACAACTGCAAAAAGTGGTTTTTCAACACTAACACAAGTGCGAAAAGTGTTTTTTCCACACTAATACAAGTGCAAAAGTGGTTTCCTGCACCAACACAAGTGCGAAAAGTGGTTTTTCAACACTATCACAAGTGCAAAAAGTGTTTTTTCCACACTAATACAAGTGCAAAAGTGGTTTCCTGCACCAACACAAGTGCGAAATGTAGTTTTTCAACACTAACAGAAGTGCGAAAAGTGGTTTTTCAACACTAACACAAGTGCGAAAAGTGGTTTTTCAACACTAACACAAGTCCGAAAAGTGGTTTTTCAACACTAACCCAAGTGCAAAAAGTGTTTTTTCCACACTAATACAAGTGCAAAAGTGGTTTCCTGCACCAACACAAGTGCGAAAAGTGGTTTTTCAACACTAACACAAGTGCGAAAAGTGGTTTTTCAACACGAGCACAAGTGCGAAAAGTGGTTTTTCAACACTATCACAAGTGCAAAAAGTGTTTTTTCCACACTATCACAAGTGCAAAAAGTGGTTTTTCAACACTAACACAAGTGCGAAAAGTGTTTTTTCCACACTAATACAAGTGCAAAAGTGGTTTCCTGCACCAACACAAGTGCGAAAAGTGGTTTTTCAACACTATCACAAGTGCAAAAAGTGTTTTTTCCACACTAATACAAGTGCAAAAGTGGTTTCCTGCACCAACACAAGTGCGAAATGTAGTTTTTCAACACTAACACAAGTGCGAAAAGTGGTTTTTCAACACTAACACAAGTGCGAAAAGTGCTTTTCAACACTATCACAAGTGCAAAAAGTGTTTTTTCCACACTAATACAAGTGCAAAAGTGGTTTCCTGCACCAACACAAGTGCGAAAAGTGGTTTTTCAACACTAACACAAGTGCGAAAAGTGGTTTTTCAACACTAACAGAAGTGCGAAAAGTGGTTTTTCAACACTAGCACAAGTGCGAAAAGTGGTTTTTCAACACTATCACAAGTGCAAAAAGTGTTTTTTCCACACTAATACAAGTGCAAAAGTGGTTTCCTGCACCAACACAAGTGCGAAAAGTGGTTTTTCAACACTAACACAAGTGCGAAAAGTGGTTTTTCAACACTATCACAAGTGCAAAAAGTGGTTTTTCCACACTAATACAAGTGGAAAAAGTGTTTTTTCCACACTAATACAAGTGCAAAAGTGGTTTCCTGCACCAACACAAGTGCGAAAAGTGGTTTTTCAACACTAACACAAGTGCGAAAAGTGGTTTTTCAACACTAACACAAGGGCGAAAAGTGGTTTTTCAACACTATGTGCAAAAAGTGTTTTTTCCACACTAATACAAGTGCAAAAGAGGTTCCCTGCACCAACACAAGTGCAAAAAGTGTTTTTTCCACACTAATACAAGTGCAAAAGTGGTTTCCTGTACCAACACAAGTGCGAAAAGTGGTTTTTCAACACTAACACAAGTGCGAAAAGTGGTTTTTCAACACTATCACAAGTGCAAAAAGTGGTTTTTCAACACTAACACAAGTGCGAAAAGTGTTTTTTCCACACTAATACAAGTGCAAAAGTGGTTTCCTGCACCAACACAAGTGCGAAAAGTGGTTTTTCAACACTATCACAAGTGCAAAAAGTGTTTTTTCCACACTAATACAAGTGCAAAAGTGGTTTCCTGCACCAACACAAGTGCGAAATGTAGTTTTTCAACACTAACACAAGTGCGAAAAGTGGTTTTTCAACACTAACACAAGTGCGAAAAGTGCTTTTCAACACTATCACAAGTGCAAAAAGTGTTTTTTCCACACTAATACAAGTGCAAAAGTGGTTTCCTGCACCAACACAAGTGCGAAAAGTGGTTTTTCAACACTAACACAAGTGCGAAAAGTGGTTTTTCAACACTAACAGAAGTGCGAAAAGTGGTTTTTCAACACTAGCACAAGTGCGAAAAGTGGTTTTTCAACACTAACACAAGTGCGAAAAGTGGTTTTTCAACACTAACACAAGTGCGAAAAGTGGTTTTTCAACACGATCACAAGTGCAAAAAGTGGTTTTTCAACACTAACACAAGTGCGAAAAGTGTTTTTTCCACACTAATACAAGTGCAAAAGTGGTTTCCTGCACCAACACAAGTGCAAAAAGTGGTTTTTCAACACTATCACAAGTGCAAAAAGTGGTTTTTCAACACTATCACAAGTGCAAAAAGTGTTTTTTCCACACTAATACAAGTGCAAAAGTGGTTTCCTGCACCAACACAAGTGCGAAAAGTGGTTTTTCAACACTAACACAAGTGCGAAAAGTGGTTTTTCAACACTATCACAAGTGCAAAAAGTGTTTTTTCCACACTAATACAAGTGCAAAAGTGGTTTCCTGCACCAACACAAGTGCGAAAAGTGGTTTTTCAACACTAACACAAGTGCGAAAAGTGGTTTTTCAACACTAACAC
Organism: Myxine glutinosa; assembly: GCF_964187855.1. Classification (NCBI taxonomy): domain Eukaryota; kingdom Metazoa; phylum Chordata; class Myxini; order Myxiniformes; family Myxinidae; genus Myxine; species Myxine glutinosa. Next base: position 99,201 of record NW_027617503.1, on the reverse strand, counting down.
AAGTGCAAAAAGTGTTTTTTCCACACTAATACAAGTGCAAAAGTGGTTTCCTGTACCAACACAAGTGCGAAAAGTGGTTTTTCAACACTAACACAAGTGCGAAAAGTGGTTTTTCAACACTATCACAAGTGCAAAAAGTGGTTTTTCAACACTAACACAAGTGCGAAAAGTGTTTTTTCCACACTAATACAAGTGCAAAAGTGGTTTCCTGCACCAACACAAGTGCGAAAAGTGGTTTTTGAACACTATCACAAGTGCAAAAAGTGTTTTTTCCACACTAATACAAGTGCAAAAGTGGTTTCCTGCACCAACACAAGTGCGAAATGTAGTTTTTCAACACTAACACAAGTGCGAAAAGTGGTTTTTCAACACTAACACAAGTGCGAAAAGTGCTTTTCAACACTATCACAAGTGCAAAAAGTGTTTTTTCCACACTAATACAAGTGCAAAAGTGGTTTCCTGCACCAACACAAGTGCGAAAAGTGGTTTTTCAACACTAACACAAGTGCGAAAAGTGGTTTTCAACACTAACAGAAGTGCGAAAAGTGGTTTTTCAACACTAGCACAAGTGCGAAAAGTGGTTTTTCAACACTATCACAAGTGCAAAAAGTGTTTTTTCCACACTAATACAAGTGCAAAAGTGGTTTCCTGCACCAACACAAGTGCGAAAAGTGGTTTTTCAACACTAACACAAGTGCGAAAAGTGGTTTTTCAACACTATCACAAGTGCAAAAAGTGGTTTTTCCACACTAATACAAGTGCAAAAAGTGTTTTTTCCACACTAATACAAGTGCAAAAGTGGTTTCCTGCACCAACACAAGTGCGAAAAGTGGTTTTTCAACACTAACACAAGTGCGAAAAGTGGTTTTTCAACACTAACACAAGGGCGAAAAGTGGTTTTTCAACACTATCACAAGTGCAAAAAGTGTTTTTTCCACACTAATACAAGTGCAAAAGTGATTCCCTGCACCAACACAAGTGCGAAAAGTGGTTTTTCAACACTAACACAAGTGCAAAAGTGGTTTCCTGCACCAACACGAGTGCGAAAAGTGGTTTTTCAACACTAACACAAGTGCGAAAAGTGGTTTTTCAACATGAACACAAGTGCGAAAAGTGGTTTTTCAACATGAACACAAGTGCGAAAAGTGGTTTTTCCACACTAATACAAGTGCAAAAGTGGTTTCCTGCACCAACACAAGTGCGAAAAGTGGTTTTTCAACACTAACACAAGTGCGAAAAGTGGTTTTTCAACACTAACACAAGGGCGAAAAGTGGTTTTTCAACACTATCACAAGTGCAAAAAGTGTTTTTTCCACACTAATACAAGTGCAAAAGTGGTTCCCTGCACCAACACAAGTGCGAAAAGTGGTTTTTCAACACTAACACAAGTGCGAAAAGTGGTTTTTCAACACTATCACAAGTGCAAAAAGTGTTTTTTCCACACTAATACAAGTGCAAAAGTGGTTCCCTGCACCAACACAAGTGCGAAAAGGGGTTTTTCAACACTAACACAAGTGCGAAAAGTGGTTTTTCAATACTAACACAAGGGCGAAAAGTGGTTTTTCAACACTATCACAAGTGCAAAAAGTGTTTTTCCACACTAATACAAGTGCAAAAGTGGTTCCCTGCACCAACACAAGTGCGAAAAGTGGTTTTTCAACACGAACACAAGTGCGAAAAGTGGTTTTTCAACACTAACACATGTGCGAAAAGTGGTTTTTCACACTAATACAAGTGCAAAAGTGGTTTTTCAACACTATCACAAGTGCAAAAAGTGTTTTTTCCACACTAATACAAGTGCAAAAGTGGTTGCCTGCACCAACACAAGTGCGAAAAGTGGTTTTTCAACACTAACACAAGTGCGAAAAGTGGTTTTTCAACACTAACACAAGTGCGAAAAGTGGTTTTTCAACACTAACACAAGTGCGAAAAGTGGTTTTTCAACACTATCACAAGTGCAAAAAGTGTTTTTTCCACACTAATACAAGTGCAAAAGTGGTTTCCTGCAACAACACAAGTGCAAAAAGTGTTTTTTCAACACTAACACAAGTGCGAAAAGTGGTTTTTCAACACTAACACAAGTGCGAAAAGTGGTTTTTCAACATGAACACAAGTGCGAAAAGTGGTTTTTCAACATGAACACAAGTGCGAAAAGTGGTTTTTCCACACTAATACAAGTGCAAAAGTGGTTTCCTGCACCAACACAAGTGCGAAAAGTGGTTTTTCAACACTAACACAAGTGCGAAAAGTGGTTTTTCAACACTAACACAAGGGCGAAAAGTGGTTTTTCAACACTATCACAAGTGCAAAAAGTGTTTTTTCCACACTAATACAACTGCAAAAGTGGTTTCCTGCACCAACACAAGTGCGAAAAGTGGTTTTTCAACACTAACACAAGTGCGAAAAGTGGTTTTTCAATACTAACACAAGGGCGAAAAGTGGTTTTTCAACACTATCACAAGTGCAAAAAGTGTTTTTTCCACACTAATACAAGTGCAAAAGTGGTTCCCTGCACCAAAACAAGTGCGAAAAGTGGTTTTTCAACACTAACACAAGTGTGAAAAGTGGTTTTTCAACACTATCACAAGTGCAAAAAGTGTTTTTTCCACACTAATACAAGTGCAAAAGTGGTTTCCTGCACCAACACAAGTGCGAAAAGTGGTTTTTCAACACTAACACAAGTGCGAAAAGTGGTTTTTCAATACTAACACAAGGGCAAAAAGTGGTTTTTCAACACTATCACATGTGCAAAAAGTGTTTTTTCCACACTAATACAAGTGCAAAAGTGGTTCCCTGCACCAAAACAAGTGCGAAAAGTGGTTTTTCAACATGAACACAAGTGCGAAAAGTGGTTTTTCAACACTATCACAAGTGCAAAAAGTGTTTTTTCCACACTAATACAAGTGCAAAAGTGGTTTCCTGCACCAACACAAGTGCGAAAAGTGGTTTTTCAACACTAACACAAGTGCGAAAAGTGGTTTTTCAACACTATCACAAGTGCAAAAAGTGGTTTTTCCACACTAATACAAGTGCAAAAGTGGTTTCCTGCACCAACACAAGTGCGAAAAGTGGTTTTTCAACACTAACACAAGTGCGAAAAGTGGTTTTTCAACACTATCACAAGTGCAAAAAGTGGTTTTTCAACACTAACACAAGTGCGAAAAGTGTTTTTTCCACACTAATACAAGTGCAAAAGTGGTTTCCTGCACCAACACAAGTGCGAAAAGTGGTTTTTCAACACTAACACAAGTGCAAAAAGTGGTTTTTCAACACTATCACAAGTGCAAAAAGTGTTTTTTACACACTAATACAAGTGCTAAAGTGGTTTCCTGCACCAACACAAGTGCGAAAAGTGGTTTTTCAACACTAACACAAGTGCGAAAAGTGGTTTTTCAACATTATCACAAGTGCAAAAAGTGTTTTTTCCACACTAATACAAGTGCAAAAGTGGTTTCCTGCACCAACACAAGTGCGAAAAGTGGTTTTTCAACACTAACACAAGTGCGAAAAGTGGTTTTTCAACACTAACACAAGTGCGAAAAGTGGTTTTTCAACACTATCACAAGTGCAAAAAGTGTTTTTTCCACACTAATACAAGTGCAAAAGTGGTTTCCTGCACCAACACAAGTGCGAAAAGTGGTTTTTCAACACTAACACAAGTGCGAAAAGTGGTTTTTCAACACTATCACAACTGCAAAAAGTGGTTTTTCAACACTAACACAAGTGCGAAAAGTGTTTTTTCCACACTAATACAAGTGCAAAAGTGGTTTCCTGCACCAACACAAGTGCGAAAAGTGGTTTTTCAACACTATCACAAGTGCAAAAAGTGTTTTTTCCACACTAATACAAGTGCAAAAGTGGTTTCCTGCACCAACACAAGTGCGAAATGTAGTTTTTCAACACTAACAGAAGTGCGAAAAGTGGTTTTTCAACACTAACACAAGTGCGAAAAGTGGTTTTTCAACACTAACACAAGTCCGAAAAGTGGTTTTTCAACACTAACCCAAGTGCAAAAAGTGTTTTTTCCACACTAATACAAGTGCAAAAGTGGTTTCCTGCACCAACACAAGTGCGAAAAGTGGTTTTTCAACACTAACACAAGTGCGAAAAGTGGTTTTTCAACACGAGCACAAGTGCGAAAAGTGGTTTTTCAACACTATCACAAGTGCAAAAAGTGTTTTTTCCACACTATCACAAGTGCAAAAAGTGGTTTTTCAACACAAACACAAGTGCGAAAAGTGTTTTTTCCACACTAATACAAGTGCAAAAGTGGTTTCCTGCACCAACACAAGTGCGAAAAGTGGTTTTTCAACACTATCACAAGTGCAAAAAGTGTTTTTTCCACACTAATACAAGTGCAAAAGTGGTTTCCTGCACCAACACAAGTGCGAAATGTAGTTTTTCAACACTAACACAAGTGCGAAAAGTGGTTTTTCAACACTAACACAAGTGCGAAAAGTGCTTTTCAACACTATCACAAGTGCAAAAAGTGTTTTTTCCACACTAATACAAGTGCAAAAGTGGTTTCCTGCACCAACACAAGTGCGAAAAGTGGTTTTTCAACACTAACACAAGTGCGAAAAGTGGTTTTTCAACACTAACAGAAGTGCGTAAAGTGGTTTTTCAACACTAGCACAAGTGCGAAAAGTGGTTTTTCAACACTATCACAAGTGCAAAAAGTGTTTTTTCCACACTAATACAAGTGCAAAAGTGGTTTCCTGCACCAACACAAGTGCGAAAAGTGGTTTTTCAACACTAACACAAGTGCGAAAAGTGGTTTTTCAACACTATCACAAGTGCAAAAAGTGGTTTTTCCACACTAATACAAGTGCAAAAAGTGTTTTTTCCACACTAATACAAGTGCAAAAGTGGTTTCCTGCACCAACACAAGTGCGAAAAGTGGTTTTTCAACACTAACACAAGTGCGAAAAGTGGTTTTTCAACACTAACACAAGGGCGAAAAGTGGTTTTTCAACACTATGTGCAAAAAGTGTTTTTTCCACACTAATACAAGTGCAAAAGAGGTTCCCTGCACCAACACAAGTGCGAAAAGTGGTTTTTCAACACTAACACAAGTGCAAAAGTGGTTTCCTGCACCAACACGAGTGCGAAAAGTGGTTTTTCAACACTAACACAAGTGCGAAAAGTGGTTTTTCAACATGAACACAAGTGCGAAAAGTGGTTTTTCAACATGAACACAAGTGCGAAAAGTGGTTTTTCCACACTAATACAAGTGCAAAAGTGGTTTCCTGCACAAACACAAGTGCGAAAAGTGGTTTTTCAACACTAACGCAAGTGCGAAAAGTGGTTTTTCAACACTAACACAAGGGCTAAAAGTGGTTTTTCAACACTATCACAAGTGCAAAAAGTGTTTTTTCCACACTAATACAAGTGCAAAAGTGGTTCCCTGCACCAACACAAGTGCGAAAAGTGGTTTTTCAACACTAACACAAGTGCGAAAAGTGGTTTTTCAACACTATCACAAGTGCAAAAAGTGTTTTTTCCACACTAATACAAGTGCAAAAGTGGTTCCCTGCACCAACACAAGTGCGAAAAGGGGTTTTTCAACACTAACACAAGTGCGAAAAGTGGTTTTTCAATACTAACACAAGGGCGAAAAGTGGTTTTTCAACACTATCACAAGTGCAAAAAGTGTTTTTTCCACACTAATACAAGTGCAAAAGTGGTTCCCTGCACCAACACAAGTGCGAAAAGTGGTTTTTCAACACGAACACAAGTGCGAAAAGTGGTTTTTCAACACTAACACATGTGCGAAAAGTGGTTTTTCACACTAATACAAGTGCAAAAGTGGTTTTTCAACACTATCACAAGTGCAAAAAGTGTTTTTTCCACACTAATACAAGTGCAAAAGTGGTTGCCTGCACCAACATAAGTGCGAAAAGTGGTTTTTCAACACTATCACAAGTGCGAAAAGTGGTTTTTCAACACTAACACAAGTGCGAAAAGTGGTTTTTCAACACTAACACAAGTGCGAAAAGTGGTTTTTCAACACTATCACAAGTGCAAAAAGTGTTTTTTCCACACTAATACAAGTGCAAAAGTGGTTTCCTGCAACAACACAAGTGCGAAAAGTGGTTTTTCAACACTAACACAAGTGCGAAAAGTGGTTTTTCCAAACTAATACAAGTGCAAAAGTGGTTTCCTGCACCAACACAAGTGCGAAAAGTGGTTTTTCAACACTAACACAAGTGCAAAAATTGGTTTTTCAACACTATCGCAAGTGCAAAAAGTGTTTTTTCCACACTAATACAAGTGCAAAAGTGGTTTCCTGCACCAACACAAGTGCGAAAAGTGGTTTTTCAACACTAACACAAGTGCGAAAAGTGGTTTTTCAACATGAACACAAGTGCGAAAAGTGGTTTTTCAACATGAACACAAGTGCGAAAAGTGGTTTTTCCACACTAATACAAGTGCAAAAGTGGTTTCCTGCACCAACACAAGTGCGAAAAGTGGTTTTTCAACACTAACACAAGTGCGAAAAGTGATTTTTCAACACTAACACAAGGGCGAAAAGTGGTTTTTCAACACTATCACAAGTGCAAAAAGTGTTTTTTCCACTCTAATACAAGTGCAAAAGTGGTTCCCTGCACCAACACAAGTGCGAAAAGTGGTTTTTCAACACTAACACAAGTGCGAAAAGTGGTTTTTCAACACTATCACAAGTGCAAAAAGTGTTTTTTCCACACTAATACAAGTGCAAAAGTGGTTTCCTGCACCAACACAAGTGCGAAAAGTGGTTTTTCAACACTAACACAAGTGCGAAAAGTGGTTTTTCAATACTAACACAAGGGCGAAAAGTGGTTTTTCAACACTATCACAAGTGCAAAAAGTGTTTTTTCCACACTAATACAAGTGCAAAAGTGGTTCCCTGCACCAAAACAAGTGCGAAAAGTGGTTTTTCAACACTAACACAAGTGTGAAAAGTGGTTTTTCAACACTATCACAAGTGCAAAAAGTGTTTTTTCCACACTAATACAAGTGCAAAAGTGGTTTCCTGCACCAACACAAGTGCGAAAAGTGGTTTTTCAACACTAACACAAGTGCGAAAAGTGGTTTTTCAATACTAACACAAGGGCGAAAAGTGGTTTTTCAACACTATCACATGTGCAAAAAGTGTTTTTTCCACACTAATACAAGTGCAAAAGTGGTTCCCTGCACCAAAACAAGTGCGAAAAGTGGTTTTTCAACATGAACACAAGTGCGAAAAGTGGTTTTTCAACACTATCACAAGTGCAAAAAGTGTTTTTTCCACACTAATACAAGTGCAAAAGTGGTTTCCTGCACCAACACAAGTGCGAAAAGTGGTTTTTCAACACTAACACAAGTGCGAAAAGTGGTTTTTCAACACTATCACAAGTGCAAAAAGTGGATTTTCCACACTAATACAAGTGCAAAAGTGGTTTCCTGCACCAACACAAGTGCGAAAAGTTGTTTTTCAACACTAACACAAGTGCGAAAAGTGGTTTTTCAACACTATCACAAGTGCAAAAAGTGGTTTTTCAACACTAACACAAGTGCGAAAAGTGTTTTTTCCACACTAATACAAGTGCAAAAGTGGTTTCCTGCACCAACACAAGTGCGAAAAGTGGTTTTTCAACACTAACACAAGTGCGAAAAGTGCTTTTCAACACTATCACAAGTGCAAAAAGTGTTTTTGTCCACACTAATACAAGTGCAAAAGTGGTTTCCTGCACCAATACAAGTGCGAAAAGTGGTTTTTCAACACCAACACATGTGCGAAAAGTGGTTTTTCAACACTAACACAAGTGCGAAAAGTGGTTTTTCAACACTAACACAAGTGCGAAAAGTGGTTTTTCAACACTAACACAAGTGTGAAAAGTGGTTTTTCAACACTAACACAAGTGCGAAAAGTGGTTTTTCAACACTAACACAAGTGCAAAAAGTGGTTTTTCAACACTATCACAAGTGCAAAAAGTGTTTTTTCCACACTAATACAAGTGCAAAAGTGGTTTCCTGCACCAACACAAGTGCGAAAAGTGGTTTTTCAACACTAACACAAGTGCGAAAAGTGGTTTTTCAACACTAACACAAGTGCGAAAAGTGGTTTTTCAACACTAACACAAGTGCGAAAAGTGGTTTTTCAACACTATCACAAGTGCAAAAAGTGTTTTTTCCACACTAATACAAGTGCAAAAGTGGTTTCCTGCACCAACACAAGTGCGAAAAGTGGTTTTTCAACACTAACACAAGTGCGAAAAGTGGTTTTTCAATACTAACACAAGGGCGAAAAGTGGTTTTTCAACACTATCACATGTGCAAAAAGTGTTTTTTCCACACTAATACAAGTGCAAAAGTGGTTCCCTGCACCAAAACAAGTGCGAAAAGTGGTTTTTCAACATGAACACAAGTGCGAAAAGTGGTTTTTCAACACTATCACAAGTGCAAAAAGTGTTTTTTCCACACTAATACAAGTGCAAAAGTGGTTTCCTGCACCAACACAAGTGCGAAAAGTGGTTTTTCAACACTAACACAAGTGCGAAAAGTGGTTTTTCAACACTATCACAAGTGCAAAAAGTGGTTTTTCCACACTAATACAAGTGCAAAAGTGGTTTCCTGCACCAACACAAGTGCGAAAAGTGGTTTTTCAACACTAACACAAGTGCGAAAAGTGGTTTTTCAACACTATCACAAGTGCAAAAAGTGGTTTTTCAACACTAACACAAGTGCGAAAAGTGTTTTTTCCACACTAATACAAGTGCAAAAGTGGTTTCCTGCACCAACACAAGTGCGAAAAGTGGTTTTTCAACACTAACACAAGTGCAAAAAGTGGTTTTTCAACACTATCACAAGTGCAAAAAGTGTTTTTTCCACACTAATACAAGTGCTAAAGTGGTTTCCTGCACCAACACAAGTGCGAAAAGTGGTTTTTCAACACTAACACAAGTGCGAAAAGTGGTTTTTCAACACTATCACAAGTGCAAAAAGTGTTTTTTCCACACTAATACAAGTGCAAAAGTGGTTTCCTGCACCAACACAAGTGCGAAAAGTGGTTTTTCAACACTAACACAAGTGCGAAAAGTGGTTTTTCAACACTATCACAAGTGCAAAAAGTGTTTTTTCCACACTAATACAAGTGCAAAAGTGGTTTCCTGCACCAACACAAGTGCGAAAAGTGGTTTTTCAACACTAACACAAGTGCGAAAAGTGGTTTTTCAACACTATCACAACTGCAAAAAGTGGTTTTTCAACACTAACACAAGTGCGAAAAGTGTTTTTTCCACACTAATACAAGTGCAAAAGTGGTTTCCTGCACCAACACAAGTGCGAAAAGTGGTTTTTCAACACTATCACAAGTGCAAAAAGTGTTTTTTCCACACTAATACAAGTGCAAAAGTGGTTTCCTGCACCAACACAAGTGCGAAATGTAGTTTTTCAACACTAACACAAGTGCGAAAAGTGGTTTTTCAACACTAACACAAGTGCGAAAAGTGCTTTTCAACACTATCACAAGTGCAAAAAGTGTTTTTTCCACACTAATACAAGTGCAAAAGTGGTTTCCTGCACGAACACAAGTGCGAAAAGTGGTTTTTCAACACTAACACAAGTGCGAAAAGTGGGTTTTTCAACACTAACAGAAGTGCGAAAAGTGGTTTTTCAACACTAACACAAGTGCGAAAAGTGGTTTTTCAACACTAACACAAGTGCGAAAAGTGGTTTTTCAACACTAACACAAGTGCAAAAAGTGGTTTTTCAACACTATCACAGGTGCAAAAAGTGTTTTTTCCACACTAATACAAGTGCAAAAGTGGTTTCCTGCACCAACACAAGTGCGAAAAGTGGTTTTTCAACACTAACACAAGTGCGAAAAGTGGTTTTTCAACACTAGCACAAGTGCGAAAAGTGGTTTTTCAACACTATCACAAGTGCAAAAAGTGTTTTTTCCACACTATTACAAGTGCAAAAAGTGGTTTTTCAACACTAACACAAGTGCGAAAAGTGTTTTTTCCACACTAATACAAGTGCAAAAGTGGTTTCCTGCACCAACACAAGTGCGAAAAGTGGTTTTTCAACACTATCACAAGTGCAAAAAGTGTTTTTTCCACACTAATACAAGTGCAAAAGTGGTTTCCTGCACCAACACAAGTGCGAAATGTAGTTTTTCAACACTAACACAAGTGCGAAAAGTGGTTTTTCAACACTAACACAAGTGCGAAAAGTGCTTTTCAACACTATCACAAGTGCAAAAAGTGTTTTTTCCACACTAATACAAGTGCAAAAGTGGTTTCCTGCACCAACACAAGTGCGAAAAGTGGTTTTTCAACACTAACACAAGTGCAAAAAGTGGTTTTTCAACACTAACAGAAGTGCGAAAAGTGGTTTTTCAACACTAACACAAGTGCGAAAAGTGGTTTTTCAACACTAACACAAGTGCGAAAAGTGTTTTTTCAACACTAACACAAGTGCAAAAAGTGGTTTTTCAACACTATCACAAGTGCAAAAAGTGTTTTTTCCACACTAATACAAGTGCAAAAGTGGTTTCCTGCACCAACACAAGTGCGAAAAGTGGTTTTTCAACACTAATACAAGTGCGAAAAGTGGTTTTTCAACACTAGCACAAGTGCGAAAAGTGGTTTTTCAACACTATCACAAGTGCAAAAAGTGTTTTTTCCACACTAATGCAAGTGCAAAAGTGGTTTCCTGCACCAACACAAGTGCGAAAAGTGGTTTTTCAACACTAACACAAGGGCGAAAAGTGGTTTTTCAACACTAACACAAGTGCGAAAAGTGGTTTTTCCAAACTAATACAAGTGCAAAAGTGGTTTCCTGCACCAACACAAGTGCGAAAAGTGGTTTTTCAACACTAACACAAGTGCGAAAAGTGGTTTTTCAACACTATCACAGGTGCAAAAAGTGTTTTTTCCACACTAATATAAGTGCAAAAGTGGTTTCCTGCACCAACACAAGTGCGAAAAGTGGTTTTTCAACACTAACACAAGTGCGAAAAGTGGTTTTTCAACACTATCACAAGTGCAAAAAGTGGTTTTTCCACACTAATACAAGTGCAAAAGTGGTTTCCTGCACCAACACGAGTGCGAAAAGTGGTTTTTCAACACTAACACAAGTGCGAAAAGTGGTTTTTCAACATGAACACAAGTGCGAAAAGTGGTTTTTCAACATGAACACAAGTGCGAAAAGTGGTTTTTCCACACTAATACAAGTGCAAAAGTGGTTTCCTGCACCAACACAAGTGCGAAAAGCGGTTTTTCAACACTAACACAAGTGCGAAAAGTGGTTTTTCAACACTAACACAAGGGCGAAAAGTGGTTTTTCAACACTATCACAAGTGCAAAAAGTGTTTTTTCCACACTAATACAAGTGAAAAAGTGGTTCCCTGCACCAACACAAGTGCGAAAAGTGGTTTTTCAACACTAACACAAGTGCGAAAAGTGGTTTTTCAACACTATCACAAGTGCAAAAAGTGTTTTTTCCACACTAATACAAGTGCAAAAGTGGTTTCCTGCACCAACACAAGTGCGAAAAGTGGTTTTTCAACACTAACACAAGTGCGAAAAGTGGTTTTTCAATACTAACACAAGGGCGAAAAGTGGTTTATCAACACTATCACAAGTGCAAAAAGTGTTTTTTCAACATGAACACAAGTGCGAAAAGTGGTTTTTCAACACTAACACAAGTGCAAAAAGTGTTTTTTCCACACTAATACAAGTGCAAAAGTGGTTCCCTGCACCAACACAAGTGCGAAAAGTGGTTTTTCAACAAGAACACAAGTGCGAAAAGTGGTTTTTCAACACTAACACAAGTGCAAAAAGTGTTTTTTCCACACTAATACAAGTGCAAAAGTGGTTTCCTGCACCAACACAAGTGCGAAAAGTGGTTTTTCAACACTAACACAAGTGCGAAAAGTGGTTTTTCAACACTAACACAATTGCGAAAAGTGGTTTTTCAACACTAACACAAGTGCGAAAAGTGGTTTTTCCACACTAATACAAGTGCAAAAGTGGTTTCCTGCACCAACACAAGTGTGAAAAGTGGTTTTTCAACACTAACACAAGTGCGAAAAGTGGTTTTTCAACACTAAGACAAGTGCAAAAAGTGGTTTTTCAACACTATCACAAGTGCAAAAAGTGTTTTTTCCACACTAATACAAGTGCAAAAGTGGTTTCCTGCACCAACACAAGTGCGAAAAGTGGTTTTTCAACACTAACACAAGTGCGAAAAGTGGTTTTTCAACACTAACACAAGTGTGAAAAGTGGTTTTTCTACACTAATACAAGTGCAAAAGTGGTTTCCTGTACCAACACAAGTGCGAAAAGTGGTTTTTCAACACTAACAGAAGTGCAAAAAGTGGTTTTTCAACACTAACACAAGTGCGAAAAGTGGTTTTTCAACACTAACACAAGTGCGAAAAGTGGTTTTTCAACACTAACACAAGTGCGAAAAGTGGTTTTTCAACATTATCACAAGTGCAAAAAGTGGTTTTTCAACACTAACACAAGTGCGAAAAGTGTTTTTTCCACACTAATACAAGTGCAAAAGTGGTTTCCTGCACCAACACAAGTGCGAAAAGTGGTTTTTCAACACTATCACAAGTGCAAAAAGTGGTTTTTCAACACTATCACAAGTGCAAAAAGTGTTTTTTCCACACTAATACAAGTGCAAAAGTGGTTTCCTGCACCAACACAAGTGCGAAAAGTGGTTTTTCAACACTAACACAAGTGCGAAAAGTGGTTTTTCAACACTATCACAAGTGCAAAAAGTGTTTTTTCCACACTAATACAAGTGCAAAAGTGGTTCCCTGCACCAACACAAGTGCGAAAAGTGGTTTTTCAACACTAACACAAGTGCGAAAAGTGGTTTTTCAACACTGTCACAAGTGCAAAAAGTGTTTTTTCCACACTAATACAAGTGCAAAAGTGGTTTCCTGCACCAACACAAGTGCGAAAAGTGGTTTTTCAACACTAACACAAGTGCGAAAAGTGGTTTTTCAATACTAACACAAGGGCGAAAAGTGGTTTTTCAACACTATCACAAGTGCAAAAAGTGTTTTTTCCACACTAATACAAGTGCAAAAGTGGTTCCCTGCACCAAAACAAGTGCGAAAAGTGGTTTTTCAACACTAACACAAGTGTGAAAAGTGGTTTTTCAACACTATCACAAGTGCAAAAAGTGTTTTTTCCACACTAATACAAGTGCAAAAGTGGTTTCCTGCACCAACACAAGTGCGAAAAGTGGTTTTTCAACACTAACACAAGTGCGAAAAGTGGTTTTTCAATACTAACACAAGGGCGAAAAGTGGTTTTTCAACACTATCACATGTGCAAAAAGTGTTTTTTCCACACTAATACAAGTGCAAAAGTGGTTCCCTGCACCAAAACAAGTGCGAAAAGTGGTTTTTCAACATGAACACAAGTGCGAAAAGTGGTTTTTCAACACTATCACAAGTGCAAAAAGTGTTTTTTCCACACTAATACAAGTGCAAAAGTGGTTTCCTGCACCAACACAAGTGCGAAAAGTGGTTTTTCAACACTAACACAAGTGCGAAAAGTGGTTTTTCAACACTATCACAAGTGCAAAAAGTGGTTTTTCCACACTAATACAAGTGCAAAAGTGGTTTCCTGCACCAACACAAGTGCGAAAAGTGGTTTTTCAACACTAACACAAGTGCGAAAAGTGGTTTTTCAACACTATCACAAGTGCAAAAAGTGGTTTTTCAACACTAACACAAGTGCGAAAAGTGTTTTTTCCACACTAATACAAGTGCAAAAGTGGTTTCCTGCACCAACACAAGTGCGAAAAGTGGTTTTTCAACACTAACACAAGTGCAAAAAGTGGTTTTTCAACACTATCACAAGTGCAAAAAGTGTTTTTTCCACACTAATACAAGTGCTAAAGTGGTTTCCTGCACCAACACAAGTGCGAAAAGTGGTTTTTCAACACTAACACAAGTGCGAAAAGTGGTTTTTCAACACTATCACAAGTGCAAAAAGTGTTTTTTCCACACTAATACAAGTGCAAAAGTGGTTTCCTGCACCAACACAAGTGCGAAAAGTGGTTTTTCAACACTAACACAAGTGCGAAAAGTGGTTTTTCAACACTATCACAAGTGCAAAAAGTGTTTTTTCCACACTAATACAAGTGCAAAAGTGGTTTCCTGCACCAACACAAGTGCGAAAAGTGGTTTTTCAACACTAACACAAGTGCGAAAAGTGGTTTTTCAACACTATCACAACTGCAAAAAGTGGTTTTTCAACACTAACACAAGTGCGAAAAGTGTTTTTTCCACACTAATACAAGTGCAAAAGTGGTTTCCTGCACCAACACAAGTGCGAAAAGTGGTTTTTCAACACTATCACAAGTGCAAAAAGTGGTTTTTCAACACTATCACAAGTGCAAAAAGTGTTTTTTCCACACTAATACAAGTGCAAAAGTGGTTTCCTGCACCAACACAAGTGCGAAAAGTGGTTTTTCAACACTAACACAAGTGCGAAAAGTGGTTTTTCAATACTAACACAAGGGCGAAAAGTGGTTTATCAACACTATCACAAGTGCAAAAAGTGTTTTTTCCACACTAATACAAATGCAAAAGTGGTTCCCTGCACCAACACAAGTGCGAAAAGTGGTTTTTCAACACGAACACAAGTGCGAAAAGTGGTTTTTCAACACTAACACAAGTGCAAAAAGTGTTTTTTCCACACTAATACAAGTGCAAAAGTGGTTTCCTGCACCAACACAAGTGCGAAAAGTGGTTTTTCAACACTAACACAAGTGCGAAAAGTGGTTTTTAAACACTAACACAAGTGCAAAAAGTGTTTTTTCCACACTAATACAAGTGCAAAAGTGGTTTCCTGCACCAACACAAGTGCGAAAAGTGGTTTTTCAACACTAACACAAGTGCGAAAAGTGGTTTTTCAACACTATCACAAGTGCAAAAAGTGGTTTTTCAACACTAACACAAGTGCGAAAAGTGTTTTTTCCACACTAATACAAGTGCAAAAGTGGTTTCCTGCACCAACACAAGTGCGAAAAGTGGTTTTTCAACACTATCACAAGTGCAAAAAGTGTTTTTTCCACACTAATACAAGTGCAAAAGTGGTTTCCTGCACCAACACAAGTGCGAAATGTAGTTTTTCAACACTAACACAAGTGCGAAAAGTGGTTTTTCAACACTAACACAAGTGCGAAAAGTGCTTTTCAACACTATCACAAGTGCAAAAGGTGTTTTTTCCACACTAATACAAGTGCAAAAGTGGTTTCCTGCACCAACACAAGTTGGAAAAGTGGTTTTTCAACACTAACACAAGTGCGAAAAGTGGTTTTTCAACACTAACAGAAGTGCGAAAAGTGGTTTTTCAACACTAACACAAGTGCGAAAAGTGGTTTTTCAACACTAACACATGTGCGAAAAGTGGTTTTTCAACACTAACACAAGTGCAAAAAGTGGTTTTTCAACACTATCACAAGTGCAAAAAGTGTTTTTCCACACTAATACAAGGGCAAAAGTGGTTTCCTGCACCAACACAAGTGCGAAAAGTGGTTTTTCAACACTAACACAAGTGCGAAAAGTGGTTTTTCAACACTAACACAAGTGCGAAAAGTGGTTTTTCAACACTAACACAAGTGCGAAAAGTGGTTTTTCAACACTATCACAAGTGCAAAAAGTGTTTTTTCCACACTAATACAAGTGCAAAAGTGGTTTCCTGCAACAACACAAGTGCGAAAAGTGGTTTTTCAACACTAACACAAGTGCGAAAAGTGGTTTTTCAACACTAACACAAGTGCGAAAAGTGGTTTTTCCACACTAATACAAGTGCAAAAGTGGTTTCCTGCACCAACACAAGTGTGAAAAGTGGTTTTTCAACACTAACACAAGTGCGAAAAGTGGTTTTTCAACACTAAGACAAGTGCAAAAAGTGGTTTTTCAACACTATCACAAGTGCAAAAAGTGTTTTTTCCACACTAATACAAGTGCAAAAGTGGTTTCCTGCACCAACACAAGTGCGAAAAGTGGTTTTTCAACACTAACACAAGTGCGAAAAGTGGTTTTTCAACACTAACACAAGTGTGAAAAGTGGTTTTTCTGCACTAATACAAGTGCAAAAGTGGTTTCCTGTACCAACACAAGTGCGAAAAGTGGTTTTTCAACACTAACAGAAGTGCAAAAAGTGGTTTTTCAACACTAACACAAGTGCAAAAAGTGGTTTTTCAACACTAACACAAGTGCGAAAAGTGGTTTTTCAACACTAACACAAGTGCGAAAAGTGGTTTTTCAACACTATCACAAGTGCAAAAAGTGGTTTTTCAACACTAACACAAGTGCGAAAAGTGTTTTTTCCACACTAATACAAGTGCAAAAGTGGTTTCCTGCACCAACACAAGTGCGAAAAGTGGTTTTTCAACACTATCACAAGTGCAAAAAGTGGTTTTTCAACACTATCACAAGTGCAAAAAGTGTTTTTTCCACACTAATACAAGTGCAAAAGTGGTTTCCTGCACCAACACAAGTGCGAAAAGTGGTTTTTCAACACTAACACAAGTGCGAAAAGTGGTTTTTCAACACTATCACAAGTGCAAAAAGTGTTTTTTCCACACTAATACAAGTGCAAAAGTGGTTTCCTGCACCAACACAAGTGCGAAAAGTGGTTTTTCAACACTAACACAAGTGCGAAAAGTGGTTTTTCAACACTAACACAAGTGCAAAAAGTGTTTTTTCCACACTAATACAAGTGCAAAAGTGGTTTCCTGCACCAACACAAGTGCGAAAAGTGGTTTTTCAACACTAACACAAGTGCGAAAAGTGGTTTTTCAACACTATCACAAGTGCAAAAAGTGGTTTTTCAACACTAACACAAGTGCGAAAAGTGTTTTTTCCACACTAATACAAGTGCAAAAGTGGTTTCCTGCACCAACACAAGTGCGAAAAGTGGTTTTTCAACACTATCACAAGTGCAAAAAGTGTTTTTCCACACTAATGCAAGGGCAAAAGTGGTTTCCTGCACCAACACAAGTGCGAAAAGTGGTTTTTCAACACTAACACAAGTGCGAAAAGTGGTTTTTCAACACTAACACAAGTGCGAAAAGTGGTTTTTCAACACTAACACAAGTGCGAAAAGTGGTTTTTCAACACTATCACAAGTGCAAAAAGTGTTTTTTCCACACTAATACAAGTGCAAAAGTGGTTTCCTGCAACAACACAAGTGCGAAAAGTGGTTTTTCAACACTAACACAAGTGCGAAAAGTGGTTTTTCAACACTAACACAAGTGCGAAAAGTGGTTTTTCCACACTAATACAAGTGCAAAAGTGGTTTCCTGCACCAACACAAGTGTGAAAAGTGGTTTTTCAACACTAACACAAGTGCGAAAAGTGGTTTTTCAACACTAAGACAAGTGCAAAAAGTGGTTTTTCAACACTATCACAAGTGCAAAAAGTGTTTTTTCCACACTAATACAAGTGCAAAAGTGGTTTCCTGCACCAACACAAGTGCGAAAAGTGGTTTTTCAACACTAACACAAGTGCGAAAAGTGGTTTTTCAACACTAACACAAGTGTGAAAAGTGGTTTTTCTGCACTAATACAAGTGCAAAAGTGGTTTCCTGTACCAACACAAGTGCGAAAAGTGGTTTTTCAACACTAACAGAAGTGCAAAAAGTGGTTTTTCAACACTAACACAAGTGCGAAAAGTGGTTTTTCAACACTAACACAAGTGCGAAAAGTGGTTTTTCAACACTAACACAAGTGCGAAAAGTGGTTTTTCAACACTATCACAAGTGCAAAAAGTGGTTTTTCAACACTAACACAAGTGCGAAAAGTGTTTTTTCCACACTAATACAAGTGCAAAAGTGGTTTCCTGCACCAACACAAGTGCGAAAAGTGGTTTTTCAACACTATCACAAGTGCAAAAAGTGGTTTTTCAACACTATCACAAGTGCAAAAAGTGTTTTTTCCACACTAATACAAGTGCAAAAGTGGTTTCCTGCACCAACACAAGTGCGAAAAGTGGTTTTTCAACACTAACACAAGTGCGAAAAGTGGTTTTTCAACACTATCACAAGTGCAAAAAGTGTTTTTTCCACACTAATACAAGTGCAAAAGTGGTTTCCTGCACCAACACAAGTGCGAAAAGTGGTTTTTCAACACTAACACAAGTGCGAAAAGTGGTTTTTCAACACTAACACAAGTGCAAAAAGTGTTTTTTCCACACTAATACAAGTGCAAAAGTGGTTTCCTGCACCAACACAAGTGCGAAAAGTGGTTTTTCAACACTAACACAAGTGCGAAAAGTGGTTTTTCAACACTATCACAAGTGCAAAAAGTGGTTTTTCAACACTAACACAAGTGCGAAAAGTGTTTTTTCCACACTAATACAAGTGCAAAAGTGGTTTCCTGCACCAACACAAGTGCGAAAAGTGGTTTTTCAACACTATCACAAGTGCAAAAAGTGTTTTTTCCACACTAATACAAGTGCAAAAGTGGTTTCCTGCACCAACACAAGTGCGAAATGTAGTTTTTCAACACTAACACAAGTGCGAAAAGTGGTTTTTCAACACTAACACAAGTGCGAAAAGTGCTTTTCAACACTATCACAAGTGCAAAAAGTGTTTTTTCCACACTAATACAAGTGCAAAAGTGGTTTCCTGCACCAACACAAGTGCGAAAAGTGGTTTTTCAACACTAACACAAGTGCGAAAAGTGGTTTTTCAACACTAACAGAAGTGCGAAAAGTGGTTTTTCAACACTAACAGAAGTGCGAAAAGTGGTTTTTCAACACTAACACAAGTGCGAAAAGTGGTTTTTCAACACTAACACAAGTGCGAAAAGTGGTTTTTCAACACTAACACAAGTGCAAAAAGTGTTTTTTCAACACTATCACAAGTGCAAAAAGTGTTTTTTCCACACTAATACAAGTGCAAAAGTGGTTTCCTGCACCAACACAAGTGCGAAAAGTGGTTTTTCAACACTAACACAAGTGCGAAAAGTGGTTTTTCAACACTGGCACAAGTGCGAAAAGTGGTTTTTCAACACTATCACAAGTGCAAAAAGGGTTTTTTCCACACTATCACAAGTGCAAAAAGTGGTTTTTCAACACTAACACAAGTGCGAAAAGTGTTTTTTCCACACTAATACAAGTGCAAAAGTGGTTTCCTGCACCAACACAAGTGCGAAAAGTGGTTTTTCAACACTATCACAAGTGCAAAAAGTGTTTTTTCCACACTAATACAAGTGCAAAAGTGGTTTCCTGCACCAACACAAGTGCGAAATGTAGTTTTTCAACACTAACACAAGTGCGAAAAGTGGTTTTTCAACACTAACACAAGTGCGAAAAGTGCTTTTCAACACTATCACAAGTGCAAAAAGTGTTTTTTCCACACTAATACAAGTGCAAAAGTGGTTTCCTGCACCAACACAAGTGCGAAAAGTGGTTTTTCAACACTAACACAAGTGCGAAAAGTGGTTTTTCAACACTAACAGAAGTGCGAAAAGTGGTTTTTCAACACTAGCACAAGTGCGAAAAGTGGTTTTTCAACACTATCACAAGTGCAAAAAGTGTTTTTTCCACACTAATACAAGTGCAAAAGTGGTTTCCTGCACCAACACAAGTGCGAAAAGTGGTTTTTCAACACTAACACAAGTGCGAAAAGTGGTTTTTCAACACTATCACAAGTGCAAAAAGTGGTTTTTCCACACTAATACAAGTGCAAAAAGTGTTTTTTCCACACTAATACAAGTGCAAAAGTGGTTTCCTGCACCAACACAAGTGCGAAAAGTGGTTTTTCAACACTAACACAAGTGCGAAAAGTGGTTTTTCAACACTAACACAAGGGCGAAAAGTGGTTTTTCAACACTATGTGCAAAAAGTGTTTTTTCCACACTAATACAAGTGCAAAAGTGGTTCCCTGCACCAACACAAGTGCGAAAAGTGGTTTTTCAACACTAACACAAGTGCAAAAGTGGTTTCCTGCACCAACACGAGTGCGAAAAGTGGTTTTTCAACACTAACACAAGTCGGAAAAGTGGTTTTTCAACATGAACACAAGTGCGAAAAGTGGTTTTTCAACATGAACACAAGTGCGAAAAGTGGTTTTTCCACACTAATACAAGTGCAAAAGTGGTTTCCTGCACCAACACAAGTGCGAAAAGTGGTTTTTCAACACTAACGCAAGTGCGAAAAGTGGTTTTTCAACACTAACACAAGGGCGAAAAGTGGTTTTTCAACACTATCACAAGTGCAAAAAGTGTTTTTTCCACACTAATACAAGTGCAAAAGTGGTTCCCTGCACCAACACAAGTGCGAAAAGTGGTTTTTCAACACTAACACAAGTGCGAAAAGTGGTTTTTCAACACTATCACAAGTGCAAAAAGTGTTTTTTCCACACTAATACAAGTGCAAAAGTGGTTCCCTGCACCAACACAAGTGCGAAAAGGGGTTTTTCAACACTAACACAAGTGCGAAAAGTGGTTTTTCAATACTAACACAAGGGCGAAAAGTGGTTTTTCAACACTATCACAAGTGCAAAAAGTGTTTTTTCCACACTAATACAAGTGCAAAAGTGGTTCCCTGCACCAACACAAGTGCGAAAAGTGGTTTTTCAACACGAACACAAGTGCGAAAAGTGGTTTTTCAACACTAACACAAGTGCGAAAAGTGGTTTTTCAACACTAACACAAGTGCGAAAAGTGGTTTTTCAACACTATCACAAGTGCAAAAAGTGTTTTTTCAACACTAACGCAAGTGCGAAAAGTGGTTTTTCAACACTAACACAAGTGCGAAAAGTGGTTTTTCAACACTATCACAAGTGCAAAAAGTGTTTTTTCCACACTAATACAAGTGCAAAAGTGGTTTCCTGCAACAACACAAGTGCGAAAAGTGGTTTTTCAACACTAACACAAGTGCGAAAAGTGGTTTTTCAACACTAACACAAGTGCGAAAAGTGGTTTTTCCACACTAATACAAGTGCAAAAGTGGTTTCCTGCACCAACACAAGTGTGAAAAGTGGTTTTTCAACACTAACACAAGTGCGAAAAGTGGTTTTTCAACACTAAGACAAGTGCAAAAAGTGGTTTTTCAACACTATCACAAGTGCAAAAAGTGTTTTTTCCACACTAATACAAGTGCAAAAGTGGTTTCCTGCACCAACACAAGTGCGAAAAGTGGTTTTTCAACACTAACACAAGTGCGAAAAGTGGTTTTTCAACACTAACACAAGTGTGAAAAGTGGTTTTTCTGCACTAATACAAGTGCAAAAGTGGTTTCCTGTACCAACACAAGTGCGAAAAGTGGTTTTTCAACACTAACAGAAGTGCAAAAAGTGGTTTTTCAACACTAACACAAGTGCGAAAAGTGGTTTTTCAACACTAACACAAGTGCGAAAAGTGGTTTTTCAACACTAACACAAGTGCGAAAAGTGGTTTTTCAACACTATCACAAGTGCAAAAAGTGGTTTTTCAACACTAACACAAGTGCGAAAAGTGTTTTTTCCACACTAATACAAGTGCAAAAGTGGTTTCCTGCACCAACACAAGTGCGAAAAGTGGTTTTTCAACACTATCACAAGTGCAAAAAGTGGTTTTTCAACACTATCACAAGTGCAAAAAGTGTTTTTTCCACACTAATACAAGTGCAAAAGTGGTTTCCTGCACCAACACAAGTGCGAAAAGTGGTTTTTCAACACTAACACAAGTGCGAAAAGTGGTTTTTCAACACTATCACAAGTGCAAAAAGTGTTTTTTCCACACTAATACAAGTGCAAAAGTGGTTTCCTGCACCAACACAAGTGCGAAAAGTGGTTTTTCAACACTAACACAAGTGCGAAAAGTGGTTTTTCAACACTAACACAAGTGCAAAAAGTGTTTTTTCCACACTAATACAAGTGCAAAAGTGGTTTCCTGCACCAACACAAGTGCGAAAAGTGGTTTTTCAACACTAACACAAGTGCGAAAAGTGGTTTTTCAACACTATCACAAGTGCAAAAAGTGGTTTTTCAACACTAACACAAGTGCGAAAAGTGTTTTTTCCACACTAATACAAGTGCAAAAGTGGTTTCCTGCACCAACACAAGTGCGAAAAGTGGTTTTTCAACACTATCACAAGTGCAAAAAGTGTTTTTTCCACACTAATACAAGTGCAAAAGTGGTTTCCTGCACCAACACAAGTGCGAAATGTAGTTTTTCAACACTAACACAAGTGCGAAAAGTGGTTTTTCAACACTAACACAAGTGCGAAAAGTGCTTTTCAACACTATCACAAGTGCAAAAAGTGTTTTTTCCACACTAATACAAGTGCAAAAGTGGTTTCCTGCACCAACACAAGTGCGAAAAGTGGTTTTTCAACACTAACACAAGTGCGAAAAGTGGTTTTTCAACACTAACAGAAGTGCGAAAAGTGGTTTTTCAACACTAACAGAAGTGCGAAAAGTGGTTTTTCAACACTAACACAAGTGCGAAAAGTGGTTTTTCAACACTAACACAAGTGCGAAAAGTGGTTTTTCAACACTAACACAAGTGCAAAAAGTGTTTTTTCAACACTATCACAAGTGCAAAAAGTGTTTTTTCCACACTAATACAAGTGCAAAAGTGGTTTCCTGCACCAACACAAGTGCGAAAAGTGGTTTTTCAACACTAACACAAGTGCGAAAAGTGGTTTTTCAACACTGGCACAAGTGCGAAAAGTGGTTTTTCAACACTATCACAAGTGCAAAAAGGGTTTTTTCCACACTATCACAAGTGCAAAAAGTGGTTTTTCAACACTAACACAAGTGCGAAAAGTGTTTTTTCCACACTAATACAAGTGCAAAAGTGGTTTCCTGCACCAACACAAGTGCGAAAAGTGGTTTTTCAACACTATCACAAGTGCAAAAAGTGTTTTTTCCACACTAATACAAGTGCAAAAGTGGTTTCCTGCACCAACACAAGTGCGAAATGTAGTTTTTCAACACTAACACAAGTGCGAAAAGTGGTTTTTCAACACTAACACAAGTGCGAAAAGTGCTTTTCAACACTATCACAAGTGCAAAAAGTGTTTTTTCCACACTAATACAAGTGCAAAAGTGGTTTCCTGCACCAACACAAGTGCGAAAAGTGGTTTTTCAACACTAACACAAGTGCGAAAAGTGGTTTTTCAACACTAACAGAAGTGCGAAAAGTGGTTTTTCAACACTAGCACAAGTGCGAAAAGTGGTTTTTCAACACTATCACAAGTGCAAAAAGTGTTTTTTCCACACTAATACAAGTGCAAAAGTGGTTTCCTGCACCAACACAAGTGCGAAAAGTGGTTTTTCAACACTAACACAAGTGCGAAAAGTGGTTTTTCAACACTATCACAAGTGCAAAAAGTGGTTTTTCCACACTAATACAAGTGCAAAAAGTGTTTTTTCCACACTAATACAAGTGCAAAAGTGGTTTCCTGCACCAACACAAGTGCGAAAAGTGGTTTTTCAACACTAACACAAGTGCGAAAAGTGGTTTTTCAACACTAACACAAGGGCGAAAAGTGGTTTTTCAACACTATGTGCAAAAAGTGTTTTTTCCACACTAATACAAGTGCAAAAGTGGTTCCCTGCACCAACACAAGTGCGAAAAGTGGTTTTTCAACACTAACACAAGTGCAAAAGTGGTTTCCTGCACCAACACGAGTGCGAAAAGTGGTTTTTCAACACTAACACAAGTCGGAAAAGTGGTTTTTCAACATGAACACAAGTGCGAAAAGTGGTTTTTCAACATGAACACAAGTGCGAAAAGTGGTTTTTCCACACTAATACAAGTGCAAAAGTGGTTTCCTGCACCAACACAAGTGCGAAAAGTGGTTTTTCAACACTAACGCAAGTGCGAAAAGTGGTTTTTCAACACTAACACAAGGGCGAAAAGTGGTTTTTCAACACTATCACAAGTGCAAAAAGTGTTTTTTCCACACTAATACAAGTGCAAAAGTGGTTCCCTGCACCAACACAAGTGCGAAAAGTGGTTTTTCAACACTAACACAAGTGCGAAAAGTGGTTTTTCAACACTATCACAAGTGCAAAAAGTGTTTTTTCCACACTAATACAAGTGCAAAAGTGGTTCCCTGCACCAACACAAGTGCGAAAAGGGGTTTTTCAACACTAACACAAGTGCGAAAAGTGGTTTTTCAATACTAACACAAGGGCGAAAAGTGGTTTTTCAACACTATCACAAGTGCAAAAAGTGTTTTTTCCACACTAATACAAGTGCAAAAGTGGTTCCCTGCACCAACACAAGTGCGAAAAGTGGTTTTTCAACACGAACACAAGTGCGAAAAGTGGTTTTTCAACACTAACACATGTGCGAAAAGTGGTTTTTCACACTAATACAAGTGCAAAAGTGGTTTTTCAACACTATCACAAGTGCAAAAAGTGTTTTTTCCACACTAATACAAGTGCAAAAGTGGTTGCCTGCACCAACACAAGTGCGAAAAGTGGTTTTTCAACACTAACACAAGTGCGAAAAGTAGTTTTTCAACACTAACACAAGTGCGAAAAGTGGTTTTTCAACACTAACACAAGTGCGAAAAGTGGTTTTTCAACACTATCACAAGTGCAAAAAGTGTTTTTTCCACACTAATACAAGTGCAAAAGTGGTTTCCTGCAACAACACAAGTGCGAAAAGTGGTTTTTCAACACTATCACAAGTGCGAAAAGTGGTTTTTCAACACTAACACAAGTGCGAAAAGTGGTTTTTCAACACTAACACAAGTGCGAAAAGTGGTTTTTCAACACTATCACAAGTGCAAAAAGTGTTTTTTCCACACTAATACAAGTGCAAAAGTGGTTTCCTGCAACAACACAAGTGCGAAAAGTGGTTTTTCAACACTAACACAAGTGCGAAAAGTGGTTTTTCAACACTAACACAAGTGCGAAAAGTGGTTTTTCCAAACTAATACAAGTGCAAAAGTGGTTTCCTGCACCAACACAAGTGCGAAAAGTGGTTTTTCAACACTAACACAAGTGCAAAAAGTGGTTTTTCAACACTATCACAAGTGCAAAAAGTGTTTTTTCCACACTAATACAAGTGCAAAAGTGGTTTCCTGCACCAACACAAGTGCGAAATGTGGTTTTTCAACACTAACACAAGTGCGAAAAGTGGTTTTCAACATGAACACAAGTGCGAAAAGTGGTTTTTCAACATGAACACAAGTGCGAAAAGTGGTTTTTCCACACTAATACAAGTGCAAAAGTGGTTTCCTGCACCAACACAAGTGCGAAAAGTGGTTTTTCAACACTAACACAAGTGCGAAAAGTGGTTTTTCAACACTAACACAAGGGCGAAAAGTGGTTTTTCAACACTATCACAAGTGCAAAAAGTGTTTTTTCCACTCTAATACAAGTGCAAAAGTGGTTCCCTGCACCAACACAAGTGCGAAAAGTGGTTTTTCAACACTAACACAAGTGCGAAAAGTTGTTTTTCAACACTATCACAAGTGCAAAAAGTGTTTTTTCCACACTAATACAAGTGCAAAAGTGGTTTCCTGCACCAACACAAGTGCGAAAAGTGGTTTTTCAACACTAACACAAGTGCGAAAAGTGGTTTTTCAATACTAACACAAGGGCGAAAAGTGGTTTTTCAACACTATCACAAGTGCAAAAAGTGTTTTTTCCACACTAATACAAGTGCAAAAGTGGTTCCCTGCACCAAAACAAGTGCGAAAAGTGGTTTTTCAACACTAACACAAGTGTGAAAAGTGGTTTTTCAACACTATCACAAGTGCAAAAAGTGTTTTTTCCACACTAATACAAGTGCAAAAGTGGTTTCCTGCACCAACACAAGTGCGAAAAGTGGTTTTTCAACACTAACACAAGTGCGAAAAGTGGTTTTTCAATACTAACACAAGGGCGAAAAGTGGTTTTTCAACACTATCACATGTGCAAAAAGTGTTTTTTCCACACTAATACAAGTGCAAAAGTGGTTCCCTGCACCAAAACAAGTGCGAAAAGTGGTTTTTCAACATGAACACAAGTGCGAAAAGTGGTTTTTCAACACTATCACAAGTGCAAAAAGTGTTTTTTCCACACTAATACAAGTGCAAAAGTGGTTTCCTGCACCAACACAAGTGCGAAAAGTGGTTTTTCAACACTAACACAAGTGCGAAAAGTGGTTTTTCAACACTATCACAAGTGCAAAAAGTGGTTTTTCCACACTAATACAAGTGCAAAAGTGGTTTCCTGCACCAACACAAGTGCGAAAAGTTGTTTTTCAACACTAACACAAGTGCGAAAAGTGGTTTTTCAACACTATCACAAGTGCAAAAAGTGGTTTTTCAACACTAACACAAGTGCGAAAAGTGTTTTTTCCACACTAATACAAGTGCAAAAGTGGTTTCCTGCACCAACACAAGTGCGAAAAGTGGTTTTTCAACACTAACACAAGTGCGAAAAGTGCTTTTCAACACTATCACAAGTGCAAAAAGTGTTTTTTCCACACTAATACAAGTGCAAAAGTGGTTTCCTGCACCAATACAAGTGCGAAAAGTGGTTTTTCAACACCAACACATGTGCGAAAAGTGGTTTTTCAACACTAACACAAGTGCGAAAAGTGGTTTTTCAACACTATCACAAGTGCAAAAAGTGGTTTTTCAACACTAACACAAGTGCGAAAAGTGGTTTTTCAACACTAACACAAGTGTGAAAAGTGGTTTTTCAACACTAACACAAGTGCGAAAAGTGGTTTTTCAACACTAACACAAGTGCAAAAAGTGGTTTTTCAACACTATCACAAGTGCAAAAAGTGTTTTTTCCACACTAATACAAGTGCAAAAGTGGTTTCCTGCACCAACACAAGTGCGAAAAGTGGTTTTTCAACACTAACACAAGTGCGAAAAGTGGTTTTTCAACACTAACACAAGTGCGAAAAGTGGTTTTTCAACACTAACACAAGTGCGAAAAGTGGTTTTTCAACACTAACACAAGTGCGAAAAGTGGTTTTTCAACACTATCACAAGTGCAAAAAGTGTTTTTTCCACACTAATACAAGTGCAAAAGTGGTTTCCTGCAACAACACAAGTGCGAAAAGTGGTTTTTCAACACTAACACAAGTGCGAAAAGTGGTTTTTCAACACTAACACAAGTGCGAAAAGTGGTTTTTCCAAACTAATACAAGTGCAAAAGTGGTTTCCTGCACCAACACAAGTGCGAAAAGTGGTTTTTCAACACTAACACAAGTGCAAAAAGTGTTTTTTCCACACTAATACAAGTGCAAAAGTGGTTTCCTGCACCAACACAAGTGCGAAAAGTGGTTTTTCAACACTAACACAAGTGCGAAAAGTGGTTTTTCAACACTACCACAAGTGCAAAAAGTGGTTTTTCCACACTAATACAAGTGCAAAAGTGGTTTCCTGCACCAACACGAGTGCGAAAAGTGGTTTTTCAACACTAACACAAGTGCGAAAAGTGTTTTTTCCACACTAATACAAGTGCAAAAGTGGTTTCCTGCACCAACACAAGTGCGAAAAGTGGTTTTTCAACACTATCACAAGTGCAAAAAGTGTTTTTTCCACACTAATACAAGTGCAAAAGTGGTTTCCTGCACCAACACAAGTGCGAAATGTAGTTTTTCAACACTAACACAAGTGCGAAAAGTGGTTTTTCAACACTAACACAAGTGCGAAAAGTGGTTTTTCAACACTAACACAAGTGCGAAAAGTGTTTTTTCCACACTAATACAAGTGCAAAAGTGGTTTCCTGCACCAACACAAGTGCGAAAAGTGGTTTTTCAACACTATCACAAGTGCAAAAAGTGTTTTTTCCACACTAATACAAGTGCAAAAGTGGTTTCCTGCACCAACACAAGTGCGAAATGTAGTTTTTCAACACTAACACAAGTGCGAAAAGTGGTTTTTCCACACTAATACAAGTGCAAAAGTGGTTTCCTGCACCAACACAAGTGCGAAAAGTGGTTTTTCAACACTATCACAAGTGCAAAAAGGGTTTTTTCCACACTATCACAAGTGCAAAAAGTGGTTTTTCAACACTAACACAAGTGCGAAAAGTGTTTTTTCCACACTAATACAAGTGCAAAAGTGGTTTCCTGCACCAACACAAGTGCGAAAAGTGGTTTTTCAACACTATCACAAGTGCAAAAAGTATTTTTTCCACACTAATACAAGTGCAAAAGTGGTTTCCTGCACCAACACAAGTGCGAAATGTAGTTTTTCAACACTAACACAAGTGCGAAAAGTGGTTTTTCAACACTAACACAAGTGCGAAAAGTGCTTTTCAACACTATCACAAGTGCAAAAAGTGTTTTTTCCACACTAATACAAGTGCAAAAGTGGTTTCCTGCACCAACACAAGTGCGAAAAGTGGTTTTTCAACACTAACACAAGTGCGAAAAGTGGTTTTTCAACACTAACAGAAGTGCGAAAAGTGGTTTTTCAACACTAGCACAAGTGCGAAAAGTGGTTTTTCAACACTATCACAAGTGCAAAAAGTGTTTTTTCCACACTAATACAAGTGCAAAAGTGGTTTCCTGCACCAACACAAGTGCGAAAAGTGGTTTTTCAACACTAACACAAGTGCGAAAAGTGGTTTTTCAACACTATCACAAGTGCAAAAAGTGGTTTTTCCACACTAATACAAGTGCAAAAAGTGTTTTTTCCACACTAATACAAGTGCAAAAGTGGTTTCCTGCACCAACACAAGTGCGAAAAGTGGTTTTTCAACACTAACACAAGTGCGAAAAGTGGTTTTTCAACACTAACACAAGGGCGAAAAGTGGTTTTTCAACACTATGTGCAAAAAGTGTTTTTTCCACACTAATACAAGTGCAAAAGTGGTTCCCTGCACCAACACAAGTGCGAAAAGTGGTTTTTCAACACTAACACAAGTGCAAAAGTGGTTTCCTGCACCAACACGAGTGCGAAAAGTGGTTTTTCAACACTAACACAAGTGCGAAAAGTGGTTTTTCAACATGAACACAAGTGCGAAAAGTGGTTTTTCAACATGAACACAAGTGCGAAAAGTGGTTTTTCCACACTAATACAAGTGCAAAAGTGGTTTCCTGCACCAACACAAGTGCGAAAAGTGGTTTTTCAACACTAACACAAGTGCAAAAAGTCGTTTTTCAACACTAACACAAGTGCGAAAAGTGGTTTTTCCACACTAATACAAGTGCAAAAGTGGTTCCCTGCACCAAAACAAGTGCGAAAAGTGGTTTTTCAACACTAACACAAGTGTGAAAAGTGGTTTTTCAACACTATCACAAGTGCAAAAAGTGTTTTTTCCACACTAATACAAGTGCAAAAGTGGTTTCCTGCACCAACACAAGTGCGAAAAGTGGTTTTTCAACACTAACACAAGTGCGAAAAGTGGTTTTTCAATACTAACACAAGGGCGAAAAGTGGTTTTTCAACACTATCACATGTGCAAAAAGTGTTTTTTCCACACTAATACAAGTGCAAAAGTGGTTCCCTGCACCAAAACAAGTGCGAAAAGTGGTTTTTCAACATGAACACAAGTGCGAAAAGTGGTTTTTCAACACTATCACAAGTGCAAAAAGTGTTTTTTCCACACTAATACAAGTGCAAAAGTGGTTCCCTGCACCAAAACAAGTGCGAAAAGTGGTTTTTCAACACTAACACAAGTGTGAAAAGTGGTTTTTCAACACTATCACAAGTGCAAAAAGTGTTTTTTCCACACTAATACAAGTGCAAAAGTGGTTTCCTGCACCAACACAAGTGCGAAAAGTGGTTTTTCAACACTAACACAAGTGCGAAAAGTGGTTTTTCAATATTAACACAAGGGCGAAAAGTGGTTTTTCAACACTATCACATGTGCAAAAAGTGTTTTTTCCACACTAATACAAGTGCAAAAGTGGTTCCCTGCACCAAAACAAGTGCGAAAAGTGGTTTTTCAACATGAACACAAGTGCGAAAAGTGGTTTTTCAACACTATCACAAGTGCAAAAAGTGTTTTTTCCACACTAATACAAGTGCAAAAGTGGTTTCCTGCACCAACACAAGTGCGAAAAGTGGTTTTTCAACACTAACACAAGTGCGAAAAGTGGTTTTTCAACACTATCACAAGTGCAAAAAGTGGTTTTTCCACACTAATACAAGTGCAAAAGTGGTTTCCTGCACCAACACAAGTGCGAAAAGTTGTTTTTCAACACTAACACAAGTGCGAAAAGTGGTTTTTCAACACTATCACAAGTGCAAAAAGTGGTTTTTCAACACTAACACAAGTGCGAAAAGTGTTTTTTCCACACTAATACAAGTGCAAAAGTGGTTTCCTGCACCAACACAAGTGCGAAAAGTGGTTTTTCAACACTAACACAAGTGCGAAAAGTGCTTTTCAACACTATCACAAGTGCAAAAAGTGTTTTTTCCACACTAATACAAGTGCAAAAGTGGTTTCCTGCACCAATACAAGTGCGAAAAGTGGTTTTTCAACACCAACACATGTGCGAAAAGTGGTTTTTCAACACTAACACAAGTGCGAAAAGTGGTTTTTCAACACTAACACAAGTGCGAAAAGTGGTTTTTCAACACTAACACAAGTGTGAAAAGTGGTTTTTCAACACTAACACAAGTGCGAAAAGTGGTTTTTCAACACTAACACAAGTGCAAAAAGTGGTTTTTCAACACTATCACAAGTGCAAAAAGTGTTTTTTCCACACTAATACAAGTGCAAAAGTGGTTTCCTGCACCAACACAAGTGCGAAAAGTGGTTTTTCAACACTAACACAAGTGCGAAAAGTGGTTTTTCAACACTAACACAAGTGCGAAAAGTGGTTTTTCAACACTAACACAAGTGCGAAAAGTGGTTTTTCAACACTAACACAAGTGCGAAAAGTGGTTTTTCAACACTATCACAAGTGCAAAAAGTGTTTTTTCCACACTAATACAAGTGCAAAAGTGGTTTCCTGCAACAACACAAGTGCGAAAAGTGGTTTTTCAACACTAACACAAGTGCGAAAAGTGGTTTTTCAACACTAACACAAGTGCGAAAAGTGGTTTTTCCAAACTAATACAAGTGCAAAAGTGGTTTCCTGCACCAACACAAGTGCGAAAAGTGGTTTTTCAACACTAACACAAGTGCAAAAAGTGTTTTTTCCACACTAATACAAGTGCAAAAGTGGTTTCCTGCACCAACACAAGTGCGAAAAGTGGTTTTTCAACACTAACACAAGTGCGAAAAGTGGTTTTTCAACACTACCACAAGTGCAAAAAGTGGTTTTTCCACACTAATACAAGTGCAAAAGTGGTTTCCTGCACCAACACGAGTGCAAAAAGTGGTTTTTCAACACTAACACAAGTGCGAAAAGTGGTTTTTCAACATGAACACAAGTGCGAAAAGTGGTTTTTCAACATGAACACAAGTGCGAAAAGTGGTTTTCCACACTAATACAAGTGCAAAAGTGGTTTCCTGCACCAACACAAGTGCGAAAAGTGGTTTTTCAACACTAACACAAGTGCGAAAAGTGGTTTTTCAACACTAACACAAGGGCGAAAAGTGGTTTTTCAACACTATCACAAGTGCAAAAAGTGTTTTTCCCACACTAATACAAGTGCAAAAGTGGTTCCCTGCACCAACACAAGTGCGAAAAGTGGTTTTTCAACACTAACACAAGTGCGAAAAGTGGTTTTTCAACACTATCACAAGTGCAAAAAGTGTTTTTTCCACACTAATACAAGTGCAAAAGTGGTTTCCTGCACCAACACAAGTGTGAAAAGTGGTTTTACAACACTAACACAAGTGCGAAAAGTGGTTTTTCAATACTAACACAAGGGCGAAAAGTGGTTTTTCAACACTATCACAAGTGCGAAAAGTGGTTTTTCAACACTATCACAAGTGCAAAAAGTGTTTTTTCCACACTAATACAAGTGCAAAAGTGGTTTCCTGCACCAACACAAGTGCGAAAAGTGGTTTTTCAACACTAACACAAGTGCGAAAAGTGGTTTTTCAACATGAACACAAGTGCGAAAAGTGGTTTTTCAACATGAACACAAGTGCGAAAAGTGGTTTTTCCACACTAATACAAGTGCAAAAGTGGTTTCCTGCACCAACACAAGTCCGAAAAGTGGTTTTTCAACACTAACACAAGTGCGAAAAGTGGTTTTTCAACACTAACACAAGGGCGAAAAGTGGTTTTTCAACACTATCACAAGTGCAAAAAGTGTTTTTTCCACACTAATACAAGTGCAAAAGTGGTTCCCTGCACCAACACAAGTGCGAAAAGTGGTTTTTCAACACTAACACAAGTGCGAAAAGTGGTTTTTCAACACTATCACAAGTGCAAAAAGTGTTTTTTCTACACTAATACAAGTGCAAAAGTGGTTTCCTGCACCAACACAAGTGCGAAAAGTGGTTTTTCAACACTAACACAAGTGCGAAAAGTGGTTTTTCAATACTAACACAAGGGCGAAAAGTGGTTTTTCAACACTATCACAAGTGCAAAAAGTGTTTTTTCCACACTAATACAAGTGCAAAAGTGGTTCCCTGCACCAAAACAAGTGCGAAAAGTGGTTTTTCAACACTAACACAAGTGTGAAAAGTGGTTTTTCAACACTATCACAAGTGCAAAAAGTGTTTTTTCCACACTAATACAAGTGCAAAAGTGGTTTCCTGCACCAACACAAGTGCGAAAAGTGGTTTTTCAACACTAACACAAGTGCGAAAAGTGGTTTTTCAATACTAACACAAGGGCGAAAAGTGGTTTTTCAACACTATCACATGTGCAAAAAGTGTTTTTTCCACACTAATACAAGTGCAAAAGTGGTTCCCTGCACCAAAACAAGTGCGAAAAGTGGTTTTTCAACATGAACACAAGTGCGAAAAGTGGTTTTTCAACACTATCACAAGTGCAAAAAGTGTTTTTTCCACACTAATACAAGTGCAAAAGTGGTTTCCTGCACCAACACAAGTGCGAAAAGTGGTTTTTCAACACTAACACAAGTGCGAAAAGTGGTTTTTCAACACTATCACAAGTGCAAAAAGTGGTTTTTCCACACTAATACAAGTGCAAAAGTGGTTTCCTGCACCAACACAAGTGCGAAAAGTTGTTTTTCAACACTAACACAAGTGCGAAAAGTGGTTTTTCAACACTATCACAAGTGCAAAAAGTGGTTTTTCAACACGAACACAAGTGCGAAAAGTGTTTTTCCACACTAATACAAGTGCAAAAGTGGTTTCCTGCACCAACACAAGTGCGAAAAGTGGTTTTTCAACACTAACACAAGTGCGAAAAGTGCTTTTCAACACTATCACAAGTGCAAAAAGTGTTTTTTCCACACTAATACAAGTGCAAAAGTGGTTTCCTGCACCAACACAAGTGCGAAAAGTGGTTTTTCAACACCAACACAAGTGCGAAAAGTGGTTTTTCAACACTAACACAAGTGCAAAAAGCGGTTTTTCAACACTAACAGAAGTGCGAAAAGTGGTTTTTCAACACTAACACAAGTGTGAAAAGTGGTTTTTCAACACTAACACAAGTGCGAAAAGTGGTTTTTCAACACTAACACAAGTGCAAAAAGTGGTTTTTCAACACTATCACAAGTGCAAAAAGTGTTTTTTCCACACTAATACAAGTGCAAAAGTGGTTTCCTGCACCAACACAAGTGCGAAAAGTGGTTTTTCACCACTAACGCAAGTGCGAAAAGTGGTTTTTCAACACTAACACAAGTGCGAAAAGTGGTTTTTCAACACTAACACAAGTGCGAAAAGTGGTTTTTCAACACTAACACAAGTGCGAAAAGTGGTTTTTCAACACTATCACAAGTGCAAAAAGTGTTTTTTCCACACTAATACAAGTGCAAAAGTGGTTTCCTGCAACAACACAAGTGCGAAAAGTGGTTTTTCAACACTGACACAAGTGCGAAAAGTGGTTTTTCAACACTAACACAAGTGCGAAAAGTGGTTTTTCCAAACTAATACAAGTGCAAAAGTGGTTTCCTGCACCAACACAAGTGCGAAAAGTGGTTTTTCAACACTAACACAAGTGCAAAAAGTGTTTTTTCCACACTAATACAAGTGCAAAAGTGGTTTCCTGCACCAACACAAGTGCGAAAAGTGGTTTTTCAACACTAACACAAGTGCGAAAAGTGGTTTTTCAACACTACCACAAGTGCAAAAAGTGGTTTTTCCACACTAATACAAGTGCAAAAGTGGTTTCCTGCACCAACACGAGTGCGAAAAGTGGTTTTTCAACACTAACACAAGTGCGAAAAGTGGTTTTTCAACATGAACACAAGTGCGAAAAGTGGTTTTTCAACATGAACACAAGTGCGAAAGTGGTTTTCCACACTAATACAAGTGCAAAAGTGGTTTCCTGCACCAACACAAGTGCGAAAAGTGGTTTTTCAACACTAACACAAGTGCGAAAAGTGGTTTTTCAACACTAACACAAGGGCGAAAAGTGGTTTTTCAACACTATCACAAGTGCAAAAGGTGTTTTTCCCACACTAATACAAGTGCAAAAGTGGTTCCCTGCACCAACACAAGTGCGAAAAGTGGTTTTTCAACACTAACACAAGTGCGAAAAGTGGTTTTTCAACACTATCACAAGTGCAAAAAGTGTTTTTTCCACACTAATACAAGTGCAAAAGTGGTTTCCTGCACCAACACAAGTGCGAAAAGTGGTTTTACAACACCAACACAAGTGCGAAAAGTGGTTTTTCAATACTAACACAAGGTCGAAAAGTGGTTTTTCAACACTATCACAAGTGCAAAAAGTGTTTTTTCCACACTAATACAAGTGCAAAAGTGGTTCCCTGCACCAACACAAGTGCGAAAAGTGGTTTTTCAAGACGAACACAAGCGCGAAAAGTGGTTTTTCAACACTAACACAAGTGCGAAAAGTGGTTTTTCACACTAATACAAGTGCAAAAGTGGTTTTTCAACACTATCACAAGTGCAAAAGTGGTTTCCTGCACCAATACAAGTGCGAAAATTGGTTTTTCAACACTAACACAAGTGCAAAAAGTGGTTTTTCAACACTAACACAAGTGCGAAAAGTGGTTTTTCAACACTAACACAAGTGCGAAAAGTGGTTTTTCAACACTACCACAAGTGCAAAAAGTGTTTTTTCCACACTAATACAAGTGCAAAAGTGGTTTCCTGCAACAACACAAGTGCAAAAAGTGGTTTTTCAACACTAACACAAGTGCGAAAAGTGGTTTTTCAACACTAACACAAGTGCGAAAAGTGGTTTTTCCAAACTAATACAAGTGCAAAAGTGGTTTCCTGCACCAACACAAGTGCAAAAAGTGGTTTTTCAACACTAACACAAGTGTGAAAAGTGGTTTTTCAACACTAACACAAGTGCGAAAAGTGGTTTTTCCAAACTAATACAAGTGCAAAAGTGGTTTCCTGCACCAACACAAGTGCGAAAAGTGGTTTTTCAACACTATCACAAGTGCA
This sequence comes from Myxine glutinosa, assembly GCF_964187855.1. Taxonomy (NCBI): domain Eukaryota; kingdom Metazoa; phylum Chordata; class Myxini; order Myxiniformes; family Myxinidae; genus Myxine; species Myxine glutinosa. The sequence continues at coordinate 63,841 of NW_027617503.1, read as the reverse complement.
AAAAGTGTTTTTTCCACACTAATACAAGTGCAAAAGTGGTTTCCTGCACCAACACAAGTGCGAAAAGTGGTTTTTCAACACTAACACAAGTGCGGAAAGTGGTTTTTCAACATGAACACAAGTGCGAAAAGTGGTTTTTCAACATGAACACAAGTGCAAAAAGTGGTTTTTCCACACTAATACAAGTGCAAAAGTGGTTTCCTGCACCAACACAAGTGCGAAAAGTGGTTTTTCAACACTAACACAAGTGCGAAAAGTGGTTTTTCAACACTAACACAAGGGCGAAAAGTGGTTTTTCAACACTATCACAAGTGCAAAAAGTGTTTTTTCCACACTAATACAAGTGCAAAAGTGGTTCCCTGCACCAACACAAGTGCGAAAAGTGGTTTTTCAACACTAACACAAGTGCGAAAAGTGGTTTTTCAACACTATCACAAGTGCAAAAAGTGTTTTTTCCACACTAATACAAGTGCAAAAGTGGTTTCCTGCACCAACACAAGTGCGAAAAGTGGTTTTTCAACACTAACACAAGTGCGAAAAGTGGTTTTTCAATACTAACACAAGGGCGAAAAGTGGTTTTTCAACACTATCACAAGTGCAAAAAGTGTTTTTTCCACACTAATACAAGTGCAAAAGTGGTTCCCTGCACCAACACAAGTGCGAAAAGTGGTTTTTCAACACGAACACAAGTGCGAAAAGTGGTTTTTCAACACTAACACAAGTGCGAAAAGTGGTTTTTCACACTAATACAAGTGCAAAAGTGGTTTCCTGCACCAACACAAGTGCGAAAAGTGGTTTTTCAACACTAACACAAGTGCGAAAAGTGGTTTTTCAACACTATCACAAGTGCAAAAAGTGTTTTTTCCACACTAATACAAGTGCAAAAGTGGTTTCCTGCACCAACACGAGTGCGAAAAGTGGTTTTTCAACACTAACACAAGTGCGAAAAGTGGTTTTTCAACACTATCACAAGTGCAAAAAGTGGTTTTTCAACACTAACACAAGTGCGAAAAGTGTTTTTTCCACACTAATACAAGTGCAAAAGTGGTTTCCTGCACCAACACAAGTGCGAAAAGTGGTTTTTCAACACTATCACAAGTGCAAAAAGTGTTTTTTCCACACTAATACAAGTGCAAAAGTGGTTTCCTGCACCAACACAAGTGCGAAAAGTGGTTTTTCAACACTAACACAAGTGCGAAAAGTGGTTTTTCAACACTAACACAAGTGCAAAAAGTGTTTTTTCCACACTAATACAAGTGCAAAAGTGGTGTCCTGCACCAACACAAGTGCGAAAAGTGGTTTTGCAACACTAACACAAGTGCGAAAAGTACTTTTTCAACACTAACATAAGTGAGAAAAGTGTTTTTTCCACACTAATACAAGTGCAAAAGTGGTTTCCTGCACCAACACAAGTGCGAAAAGTGGTTTTTCAACACTAACACAAGTGCGAAAAGTGTTTTTTCCACACTAATACAAGTGCAAAAGTGGTTTCCTGCACGAACACAAGTGTGAAAAGTGGTTTTTCAACACTAACACAAGTGCGAAAAGTGGTTTTTCAACACTAACACAAGTGCAAAAAGTGGTTTTTCAACACTATCACAAGTGCAAAAAGTGTTTTTTCCACACTAATACAAGTGCAAAAGTGGTTTCCTGCACCAACACAAGTGCGAAAAGTGGTTTTTCAACACTAACACAAGTGCGAAAAGTGGTTTTTCAACACTAACACAAGTGTGAAAAGTGGTTTTTCTACACGAATACAAGTGCAAAAGTGGTTTCCTGCACCAACACAAGTGCGAAAAGTGGTTTTTCAACACTAACAGAAGTGCGAAAAGTGGTTTTTCAACACTAACACAAGTGCGAAAGTGGTTTTTCAACACTAACACAAGTGCGAAAAGTGGTTTTTCAACACTAACACAAGTGCAAAAAGTGGTTTTTCCACACTTTTACAAGTGCAAAAGTGGTTTCCTGCACCAACACAAGTGCGAAAAGTGGTTTTTCAACACTAACACAAGTGCGAAAAGTGGTTTTTCAACACTATCACAAGTGCAAAAAGTGGTTTTTCCACACTAATACAAGTGCAAAAAATGTTTTTTCCACACTAATACAAGTGCAAAAGTGGTTTCCTGCACCAACACAAGTGCGAAAAGTGGTTTTTCAACACCAACACAAGTGCGAAAAGTGGTTTTTCAACACTAACACAAGTGCGAAAAGTGGTTTTTCAACACTATCACAAGTGCAAAAAGTGTTTTTTCTACACCAATACAAGTGCAAAAGTGGTTTCCTGCACCAACACAAGTGCGAAAAGTGGTTTTTCAACACTAACACAAGTGCGAAAAGTGGTTTTTCAACACTAACACAAGTGCAAAAAGTGGTTTTTCCACACTAATACAAGTGCAAAAGTGGTTTCCTGCACCAACACGAGTGCGAAAAGTGGTTTTTCAACACTAACACAAATACGAAAAGTGGTTTTTCAACATGAACACAAGTGCGAAAAGTGGTTTTTCAACATGAACACAAGTGCGAAAAGTAGTTTTTCCACACTAATACAAGTGCAAAAGTGGTTTCCTGCACCAACACGAGTGCGAAAAGTGGTTTTTCAACACTAACACAAGTGCGAAAAGTGGTTTTTCAACATGAACACAAGTGCGAAAAGTGGTTTTGCAACACTAACACAAGTGCGAAAAGTACTTTTTCAACACTAACACAAGTGAGAAAAGTGTTTTTTCCACACTAATACAAGTGCAAAAGTGGTTTACTGCACCAACAAAAGTGCGAAAAGTGGTTTTTCAACACTAACACAAGTGCGAAAAGTGTTTTTCCACACTAATACAAGTGCAAAAGTGGTTTCCTGCACCAACACAAGTGTGAAAAGTGGTTTTTCAACACTAACACAAGTGCAAAAAGTGGTTTTTCAACACTAACACAAGTGCAAAAAGTGGTTTTTCAACACTATCACAAGTGCAAAAAGTGCTTTTTTCCACACTAATACAAGTGCAAAAGTGGTTTCCTGCACCAACACAAGTGCGAAAAGTGGTTTTTCAACACTAACACAAGTGCGAAAAGTAGTTTTTCAACACTAACACAAGTGTGAAAAGTGGTTTTTCTACACTAATACAAGTGCAAAAGTGCTTTCCTGCACCAACACAAGTGCGAAAAGTGGTTTTTGAACACTAACAGAAGTGCGAAAAGTGGTTTTTCAACACTAACACAAGTGCGAAAAGTGGTTTTTCAACACTAACACAAGTGCGAAAAGTGGTTTTTCAACACTAACACAAGTGCAAAAAGTGGTTTTTCCACACTTATACAAGTGCAAAAGTGGTTTCCTGCACCAACACAAGTGCGAAAAGTGGTTTTTCAACACTAACACAAGTGCGAAAAGTGGTTTTTCAACACTATCACAAGTGCAAAAAGTGGTTTTTCCACACTAATACAAGTGCAAAAAGTGGTTTTTCCACACTAATACAAGTGCAAAAGTGGTTTCCTGCACCAACACAAGTGCGAAAAGTGGTTTTTCAACACTAACATAAGTGCGAAAAGTGGTTTTTCAACACTATCACAAGTGCAAAAAGTGGTTTTTCAACACTAACACAAGTGCGAAAAGTGTTTTTTCCACACTAATACAAGTGCAAAAGTGGTTTCCTGCACCAACACAAGTGCGAAAAGTGTTTTTTCAACACTAACACAAGTGCGAAAAGTGGTTTTTCAACACTATCACAAGAGCAAAAAGTGTTTTTTCTACACTAATACAAGTGCAAAAGTGGTTTCCTGCACCAACACAAGTGCGAAAAGTGGTTTTTCAACACTAACACAAGTGCGAAAAGTGGTTTTTCAACACTAACACAAGTGCAAAAAGTGGTTTTTCCACACTAATACAAGTGCAAAAGTGGTTTCCTGCACCAACACGAGTGCGAAAAGTGGTTTTTCAACACTAACACAAGTGCGAAAAGTGGTTTTTCAACACTAACACAAGTGCGAAAAGTGGTTTTTCAACATGAACACAAGTGCGAAAAGTGGTTTTTCAACATGAACACAAGTGCGAAAAGTGGTTTTTCCACATTAATACAAGTGCAAAAGTGGTTTCCTGCACCAACACAAGTGCGAAAAGTGGTTTTTCAACACTAACACAAGTGCGAAAAGTGTTTTTTCCACACTAATACAAGTGCAAAAGTGGTTTCCTGCACCAACACAAGTGTGAAAAGTGGTTTTTCAACACTAACACAAGTGCGAAAAGTGGTTTTTCAACACTAACAAAAGTGCAAAAAGTGGTTTTTCAACACTATCTCAAGTGCAAAAAGTGTTTTTTCCACACTAATACAAGTGCAAAAGTGGTTTCCTGCACCAACACAAGTGCGAAAAGTGGTTTTTCAACACTAACACAAGTGCGAAAAGTGGTTTTTCAATACTAACACAAGGGCGAAAAGTGGTTTTTCAACACTATCACAAGTGCAAAAAGTGTTTTTTCCACACTAATACAAGTGCAAAAGTGGTTCCCTGCACCAACACAAGTGCGAAAAGTGGATTTTCAACACGAACACAAGTGCGAAAAGTGGTTTTTCAACACTAACACAAGTGCGAAAAGTGGTTTTTCACACTAATACAAGTGCAAAAGTGGTTTTTCAACACTATCACAAGTGCAAAAAGTGTTTTTTCCACACTAATACAAGTGCAAAAGTGGTTTCCTGCACCAACACAAGTGCGAAAAGTGGTTTTTCAACACTAACACAAGTGCAAAAAGTGGTTTTTCAACACTAACACAAGTGCGAAAAGTGGTTTTTCAACACTAACACAAGTGCGAAAAGTGGTTTTTCAACACTATCACAAGTGCAAAAAGTGTTTTTTCCACACTAATACAAGTGCAAAAGTGGTTTCCTGCAACAACACAAGTGCGAAAAGTGGTTTTTCAACACTATCACAAGTGCAAAAAGTGTTTTTTCCACACTAATACAAGTGCAAAAGTGGTTTCCTGCACCAACACAAGTGCGAAAAGTGGTTTTTCAACACTAACACAAGTGCGAAAAGTGGTTTTTCAACACTAACACAAGTGCGAAAAGTGGTTTTTCAACACTAACACAAGTGCGAAAAGTGGTTTTTCAACACTAACACAAGTGCGAAAAGTGGTTTTTCAACACTATCACAAGTGCAAAAAGTGTTTTTTCCACACTAATACAAGTGCAAAAGTGGTTTCCTGCAACAACACAAGTGCGAAAAGTGGTTTTTCAACACTAACACAAGTGCGAAAAGTGGTTTTTCAACATGAACACAAGTGCGAAAAGTGGTTTTTCAACATGAACACAAGTGCAAAAAGTGGTTTTTCCACACTAATACAAGTGCAAAAGTGGTTTCCTGCACCAACACAAGTGCGAAAAGTGGTTTTTCAACACTAACACAAGTGCGAAAAGTGGTTTTTCAACATGAACACAAGTGCGAAAAGTGGTTTTTCAACATGAACACAAGTGCGAAAAGTAGTTTTTCCACACTAATACAAGTGCAAAAGTGGTTTCCTGCACCAACACGAGTGCGAAAAGTGGTTTTTCAACACTAACACAAGTGCGAAAAGTGGTTTTTCAACATGAACACAAGTGCGAAAAGTGGTTTTGCAACACTAACACAAGTGCGAAAAGTACTTTTTCAACACTAACACAAGTGAGAAAAGTGTTTTTTCCACACTAATACAAGTGCAAAAGTGGTTTACTGCACCAACACAAGTGCGAAAAGTGGTTTTTCAACACTAACACAAGTGCGAAAAGTGTTTTTTCCACACTAATACAAGTGCAAAAGTGGTTTCCTGCACCAACACAAGTGTGAAAAGTGGTTTTTCAACACTAACACAAGTGCAAAAAGTGGTTTTTCAACACTAACACAAGTGCAAAAAGTGGTTTTTCAACACTATCACAAGTGCAAAAAGTGCTTTTTTCCACACTAATACAAGTGCAAAAGTGGTTTCCTGCACCAACACAAGTGCGAAAAGTGGTTTTTCAACACTAACACAAGTGCGAAAAGTAGTTTTTCAACACTAACACAAGTGTGAAAAGTGGTTTTTCTACACTAATACAAGTGCAAAAGTGCTTTCCTGCACCAACACAAGTGCGAAAAGTGGTTTTTGAACACTAACAGAAGTGCGAAAAGTGGTTTTTCAACACTAACACAAGTGCGAAAAGTGGTTTTTCAACACTAACACAAGTGCGAAAAGTGGTTTTTCAACACTAACACAAGTGCAAAAAGTGGTTTTTCCACACTTATACAAGTGCAAAAGTGGTTTCCTGCACCAACACAAGTGCGAAAAGTGGTTTTTCAACACTAACACAAGTGCGAAAAGTGGTTTTTCAACACTATCACAAGTGCAAAAAGTGGTTTTTCCACACTAATACAAGTGCAAAAAGTGGTTTTTCCACACTAATACAAGTGCAAAAGTGGTTTCCTGCACCAACACAAGTGCGAAAAGTGGTTTTTCAACACTAACACAAGTGCGAAAAGTGGTTTTTCAACACTATCACAAGTGCAAAAAGTGGTTTTTCAACACTAACACAAGTGCGAAAAGTGTTTTTTCCACACTAATACAAGTGCAAAAGTGGTTTCCTGCACCAACACAAGTGCGAAAAGTGTTTTTTCAACACTAACACAAGTGCGAAAAGTGGTTTTTCAACACTATCACAAGAGCAAAAAGTGTTTTTTCTACACTAATACAAGTGCAAAAGTGGTTTCCTGCACCAACACAAGTGCGAAAAGTGGTTTTTCAACACTAACACAAGTGCGAAAAGTGGTTTTTCAACACTAACACAAGTGCAAAAAGTGGTTTTTCCACACTAATACAAGTGCAAAAGTGGTTTCCTGCACCAACACGAGTGCGAAAAGTGGTTTTTCAACACTAACACAAGTGCGAAAAGTGGTTTTTCAACACTAACACAAGTGCGAAAAGTGGTTTTTCAACATGAACACAAGTGCGAAAAGTGGTTTTTCAACATGAACACAAGTGCGAAAAGTGGTTTTTCCACATTAATACAAGTGCAAAAGTGGTTTCCTGCACCAACACAAGTGCGAAAAGTGGTTTTTCAACACTAACACAAGTGCGAAAAGTGTTTTTTCCACACTAATACAAGTGCAAAAGTGGTTTCCTGCACCAACACAAGTGTGAAAAGTGGTTTTTCAACACTAACACAAGTGCGAAAAGTGGTTTTTCAACACTAACAAAAGTGCAAAAAGTGGTTTTTCAACACTATCTCAAGTGCAAAAAGTGTTTTTTCCACACTAATACAAGTGCAAAAGTGGTTTCCTGCACCAACACAAGTGCGAAAAGTGGTTTTTCAACACTAACACAAGTGCGAAAAGTGGTTTTTCAATACTAACACAAGGGCGAAAAGTGGTTTTTCAACACTATCACAAGTGCAAAAAGTGTTTTTTCCACACTAATACAAGTGCAAAAGTGGTTCCCTGCACCAACACAAGTGCGAAAAGTGGATTTTCAACACGAACACAAGTGCGAAAAGTGGTTTTTCAACACTAACACAAGTGCGAAAAGTGGTTTTTCACACTAATACAAGTGCAAAAGTGGTTTTTCAACACTATCACAAGTGCAAAAAGTGTTTTTTCCACACTAATACAAGTGCAAAAGTGGTTTCCTGCACCAACACGAGTGCGAAAAGTGGTTTTTCAACACTAACACAAGTGCGAAAAGTGGTTTTTCAACATGAACACAAGTGCGAAAAGTGGTTTTGCAACACTAACACAAGTGCGAAAAGTACTTTTTCAACACTAACACAAGTGAGAAAAGTGTTTTTTCCACACTAATACAAGTGCAAAAGTGGTTTACTGCACCAACACAAGTGCGAAAAGTGGTTTTTCAACACTAACACAAGTGCGAAAAGTGTTTTTTCCACACTAATACAAGTGCAAAAGTGGTTTCCTGCACCAACACAAGTGTGAAAAGTGGTTTTTCAACACTAACACAAGTGCAAAAAGTGGTTTTTCAACACTAACACAAGTGCAAAAAGTGGTTTTTCAACACTATCACAAGTGCAAAAAGTGCTTTTTTCCACACTAATACAAGTGCAAAAGTGGTTTCCTGCACCAACACAAGTGCGAAAAGTGGTTTTTCAACACTAACACAAGTGCGAAAAGTAGTTTTTCAACACTAACACAAGTGTGAAAAGTGGTTTTTCTACACTAATACAAGTGCAAAAGTGCTTTCCTGCACCAACACAAGTGCGAAAAGTGGTTTTTGAACACTAACAGAAGTGCGAAAAGTGGTTTTTCAACACTAACACAAGTGCGAAAAGTGGTTTTTCAACACTAACACAAGTGCGAAAAGTGGTTTTTCAACACTAACACAAGTGCAAAAAGTGGTTTTTCCACACTTATACAAGTGCAAAAGTGGTTTCCTGCACCAACACAAGTGCGAAAAGTGGTTTTTCAACACTAACACAAGTGCGAAAAGTGGTTTTTCAACACTATCACAAGTGCAAAAAGTGGTTTTTCCACACTAATACAAGTGCAAAAAGTGGTTTTTCCACACTAATACAAGTGCAAAAGTGGTTTCCTGCACCAACACAAGTGCGAAAAGTGGTTTTTCAACACTAACACAAGTGCGAAAAGTGGTTTTTCAACACTATCACAAGTGCAAAAAGTGGTTTTTCAACACTAACACAAGTGCGAAAAGTGTTTTTTCCACACTAATACAAGTGCAAAAGTGGTTTCCTGCACCAACACAAGTGCGAAAAGTGTTTTTTCAACACTAACACAAGTGCGAAAAGTGGTTTTTCAACACTATCACAAGAGCAAAAAGTGTTTTTTCTACACTAATACAAGTGCAAAAGTGGTTTCCTGCACCAACACAAGTGCGAAAAGTGGTTTTTCAACACTAACACAAGTGCGAAAAGTGGTTTTTCAACACTAACACAAGTGCAAAAAGTGGTTTTTCCACACTAATACAAGTGCAAAAGTGGTTTCCTGCACCAACACGAGTGCGAAAAGTGGTTTTTCAACACTAACACAAGTGCGAAAAGTGGTTTTTCAACACTAACACAAGTGCGAAAAGTGGTTTTTCAACATGAACACAAGTGCGAAAAGTGGTTTTTCAACATGAACACAAGTGCGAAAAGTGGTTTTTCCACATTAATACAAGTGCAAAAGTGGTTTCCTGCACCAACACAAGTGCGAAAAGTGGTTTTTCAACACTAACACAAGTGCGAAAAGTGTTTTTTCCACACTAATACAAGTGCAAAAGTGGTTTCCTGCACCAACACAAGTGTGAAAAGTGGTTTTTCAACACTAACACAAGTGCGAAAAGTGGTTTTTCAACACTAACAAAAGTGCAAAAAGTGGTTTTTCAACACTATCTCAAGTGCAAAAAGTGTTTTTTCCACACTAATACAAGTGCAAAAGTGGTTTCCTGCACCAACACAAGTGCGAAAAGTGGTTTTTCAACACTAACACAAGTGCGAAAAGTGGTTTTTCAATACTAACACAAGGGCGAAAAGTGGTTTTTCAACACTATCACAAGTGCAAAAAGTGTTTTTTCCACACTAATACAAGTGCAAAAGTGGTTCCCTGCACCAACACAAGTGCGAAAAGTGGATTTTCAACACGAACACAAGTGCGAAAAGTGGTTTTTCAACACTAACACAAGTGCGAAAAGTGGTTTTTCACACTAATACAAGTGCAAAAGTGGTTTTTCAACACTATCACAAGTGCAAAAAGTGTTTTTTCCACACTAATACAAGTGCAAAAGTGGTTTCCTGCACCAACACAAGTGCGAAAAGTGGTTTTTCAACACTAACACAAGTGCAAAAAGTGGTTTTTCAACACTAACACAAGTGCGAAAAGTGGTTTTTCAACACTAACACAAGTGCGAAAAGTGGTTTTTCAACACTATCACAAGTGCAAAAAGTGTTTTTTCCACACTAATACAAGTGCAAAAGTGGTTTCCTGCAACAACACAAGTGCGAAAAGTGGTTTTTCAACACTATCACAAGTGCAAAAAGTGTTTTTTCCACACTAATACAAGTGCAAAAGTGGTTTCCTGCACCAACACAAGTGCGAAAAGTGGTTTTTCAACACTAACACAAGTGCGAAAAGTGGTTTTTCAACACTAACACAAGTGCGAAAAGTGGTTTTTCAACACTAACACAAGTGCGAAAAGTGGTTTTTCAACATGAACACAAGTGCGAAAAGTGGTTTTTCAACATGAACACAAGTGCGAAAAGTAGTTTTTCCACACTAATACAAGTGCAAAAGTGGTTTCCTGCACCAACACGAGTGCGAAAAGTGGTTTTTCAACACTAACACAAGTGCGAAAAGTGGTTTTTCAACATGAACACAAGTGCGAAAAGTGGTTTTGCAACACTAACACAAGTGCGAAAAGTACTTTTTCAACACTAACACAAGTGAGAAAAGTGTTTTTTCCACACTAATACAAGTGCAAAAGTGGTTTACTGCACCAACACAAGTGCGAAAAGTGGTTTTTCAACACTAACACAAGTGCGAAAAGTGTTTTTTCCACACTAATACAAGTGCAAAAGTGGTTTCCTGCACCAACACAAGTGTGAAAAGTGGTTTTTCAACACTAACACAAGTGCAAAAAGTGGTTTTTCAACACTAACACAAGTGCAAAAAGTGGTTTTTCAACACTATCACAAGTGCAAAAAGTGCTTTTTTCCACACTAATACAAGTGCAAAAGTGGTTTCCTGCACCAACACAAGTGCGAAAAGTGGTTTTTCAACACTAACACAAGTGCGAAAAGTAGTTTTTCAACACTAACACAAGTGTGAAAAGTGGTTTTTCTACACTAATACAAGTGCAAAAGTGCTTTCCTGCACCAACACAAGTGCGAAAAGTGGTTTTTGAACACTAACAGAAGTGCGAAAAGTGGTTTTTCAACACTAACACAAGTGCGAAAAGTGGTTTTTCAACACTAACACAAGTGCGAAAAGTGGTTTTTCAACACTAACATAAGTGCAAAAAGTGGTTTTTCCACACTTATACAAGTGCAAAAGTGGTTTCCTGCACCAACACAAGTGCGAAAAGTGGTTTTTCAACACTAACACAAGTGCGAAAAGTGGTTTTTCAACACTATCACAAGTGCAAAAAGTGGTTTTTCCACACTAATACAAGTGCAAAAAGTGGTTTTCCCACACTAATACAAGTGCAAAAGTGGTTTCCTGCACCAACACAAGTGCGAAAAGTGGTTTTTCAACACTAACACAAGTGCGAAAAGTGGTTTTTCAACACTATCACAAGTGCAAAAAGTGGTTTTTCAACACTAACACAAGTGCGAAAAGTGTTTTTTCCACACTAATACAAGTGCAAAAGTGGTTTCCTGCACCAACACAAGTGCGAAAAGTGTTTTTTCAACACTAACACAAGTGCGAAAAGTGGTTTTTCAACACTATCACAAGAGCAAAAAGTGTTTTTTCTACACTAATACAAGTGCAAAAGTGGTTTCCTGCACCAACACAAGTGCGAAAAGTGGTTTTTCAACACTAACACAAGTGCGAAAAGTGGTTTTTCAACACTAACACAAGTGCAAAAAGTGGTTTTTCCACACTAATACAAGTGCAAAAGTGGTTTCCTGCACCAACACGAGTGCGAAAAGTGGTTTTTCAACACTAACACAAGTGCGAAAAGTGGTTTTTCAACACTAACACAAGTGCGAAAAGTGGTTTTTCAACATGAACACAAGTGCGAAAAGTGGTTTTTCAACATGAACACAAGTGCGAAAAGTGGTTTTTCCACATTAATACAAGTGCAAAAGTGGTTTCCTGCACCACCACAAGTGCGAAAAGTGGTTTTTCAACACTAACACAAGTGCGAAAAGTGTTTTTTCCACACTAATACAAGTGCAAAAGTGGTTTCCTGCACCAACACAAGTGTGAAAAGTGGTTTTTCAACACTAACACAAGTGCGAAAAGTGGTTTTTCAACACTAACAAAAGTGCAAAAAGTGGTTTTTCAACACTATCTCAAGTGCAAAAAGTGTTTTTTCCACACTAATACAAGTGCAAAAGTGGTTTCCTGCACCAACACAAGTGCGAAAAGTGGTTTTTCAACACTAACACAAGTGCGAAAAGTGGTTTTTCAATACTAACACAAGGGCGAAAAGTGGTTTTTCAACACTATCACAAGTGCAAAAAGTGTTTTTTCCACACTAATACAAGTGCAAAAGTGGTTCCCTGCACCAACACAAGTGCGAAAAGTGGATTTTCAACACGAACACAAGTGCGAAAAGTGGTTTTTCAACACTAACACAAGTGCGAAAAGTGGTTTTTCACACTAATACAAGTGCAAAAGTGGTTTTTCAACACTATCACAAGTGCAAAAAGTGTTTTTTCCACACTAATACAAGTGCAAAAGTGGTTTCCTGCACCAACACAAGTGCGAAAAGTGGTTTTTCAACACTAACACAAGTGCAAAAAGTGGTTTTTCAACACTAACACAAGTGCGAAAAGTGGTTTTTCAACACTAACACAAGTGCGAAAAGTGGTTTTTCAACACTATCACAAGTGCAAAAAGTGTTTTTTCCACACTAATACAAGTGCAAAAGTGGTTTCCTGCAACAACACAAGTGCGAAAAGTGGTTTTTCAACACTATCACAAGTGCAAAAAGTGTTTTTTCCACACTAATACAAGTGCAAAAGTGGTTTCCTGCACCAACACAAGTGCGAAAAGTGGTTTTTCAACACTAACACAAGTGCGAAAAGTGGTTTTTCAACACTAACACAAGTGCGAAAAGTGGTTTTTCAACACTAACACAAGTGCGAAAAGTGGTTTTTCAACACTAACACAAGTGCGAAAAGTGGTTTTTCAACACTATCACAAGTGCAAAAAGTGTTTTTTCCACACTAATACAAGTGCAAAAGTGGTTTCCTGCAACAACACAAGTGCGAAAAGTGGTTTTTCAACACTAACACAAGTGCGAAAAGTGGTTTTTCAACATGAACACAAGTGCGAAAAGTGGTTTTTCAACATGAACACAAGTGCAAAAAGTGGTTTTTCCACACTAATACAAGTGCAAAAGTGGTTTCCTGCACCAACACAAGTGCGAAAAGTGGTTTTTCAACACTAACACAAGTGCGAAAAGTGGTTTTTCAACACTAACACAAGGGCGAAAAGTGGTTTTTCAACACTATCACAAGTGCAAAAAGTGTTTTTTCCACACTAATACAAGTGCAAAAGTGGTTCCCTGCACCAACACAAGTGCGAAAAGTGGTTTTTCAACACTAACACAAGTGCGAAAAGTGGTTTTTCAACACTATCACAAGTGCAAAAAGTGTTTTTTCCACACTAATACAAGTGCAAAAGTGGTTTCCTGCACCAACACAAGTGCGAAAAGTGGTTTTTCAACACTAACACAAGTGCGAAAAGTGGTTTTTCAACACTAACACAAGTGCAAAAAGTGGTTTTTCAACACTAACACAAGTGCAAAAAGTGGTTTTTCAACACTATCACAAGTGCAAAAAGTGTTTTTTCCACACTAATACAAGTGCAAAAGTGGTTTCCTGCACCAACACAAGTGCGAAAAGTGGTTTTTCAACACTAACACAAGTGCGAAAAGTGGTTTTTCAACACTAACACAAGTGTGAAAAGTGGTTTTTCTACACTAATACAAGTGCAAAAGTGGTTTCCTGCACCAACACAAGTGCGAAAAGTGGTTTTTCAACACTAACAGAAGTGCGAAAAGTGGTTTTTCAACACTAACACAAGTGCGAAAGTGGTTTTTCAACACTAACACAAGTGCGAAAAGTGGTTTTTCAACACTAACACAAGTGCAAAAAGTGGTTTTTCCACACTTATACAAGTGCAAAAGTGGTTTCCTGCACCAACACAAGTGCGAAAAGTGGTTTTTCAACACTAACACAAGTGCGAAAAGTGGTTTTTCAACACTATCACAAGTGCAAAAAGTGGTTTTTCCACACTAATACAAGTGCAAAAAGTGTTTTTTCCACACTAATACAAGTGCAAAAGTGGTTTCCTGCACCAACACAAGTGCGAAAAGTGGTTTTTCAACACCAACACAAGTGCGAAAAGTGGTTTTTCAACACTAACACAAGTGCGAAAAGTGGTTTTTCAACACTATCACAAGTGCAAAAAGTGTTTTTTCTACACCAATACAAGTGCAAAAGTGGTTTCCTGCACCAACACAAGTGCGAAAAGTGGTTTTTCAACACTAACACAAGTGCGAAAAGTGGTTTTTCAACACTAACACAAGTGCCAAAAGTGGTTTTTCCACACTAATACAAGTGCAAAAGTGGTTTCCTGCACCAACACGAGTGCGAAAAGTGGTTTTTCAACACTAACACAAGTGCGAAAAGTGGTTTTTCAACATGAACACAAGTGCGAAAAGTGGTTTTTCAACATGAACACAAGTGCGAAAAGTAGTTTTTCCACACTAATACAAGTGCAAAAGTGGTTTCCTGCACCAACACGAGTGCGAAAAGTGGTTTTTCAACACTAACACAAGTGCGAAAAGTGGTTTTTCAACATGAACACAAGTGCGAAAAGTGGTTTTGCAACACTAACACAAGTGCGGAAAGTACTTTTTCAACACTAACACAAGTGAGAAAAGTGTTTTTTCCACACTAATACAAGTGCAAAAGTGGTTTACTGCACCAACACAAGTGCGAAAAGTGGTTTTTCAACACTAACACAAGTGCGAAAAGTGTTTTTTCCACACTAATACAAGTGCAAAAGTGGTTTCCTGCACCAACACAAGTGTGAAAAGTGGTTTTTCAACACTAACACAAGTGCGAAAAGTGGTTTTTCAACACTAACACAAGTGCAAAAAGTGGTTTTTCAACACTATCACAAGTGCAAAAAGTGCTTTTTTCCACACTAATACAAGTGCAAAAGTGCTTTCCTGCACCAACACAAGTGCGAAAAGTGGTTTTTCAACACTAACAGAAGTGCGAAAAGTGGTTTTTCAACACTAACACAAGTGCGAAAAGTGGTTTTTCAACACTAACACAAGTGCAAAAAGTGTTTTTTCCACACTAATACAAGTGCAAAAGTGGTTTCCTGCACCAACACAAGTGCGAAAAGTGGTTTTTCAACACTAACACAAGTGCAAAAAGTGGTTTTTCAACACTAACACAAGTGCGAAAAGTGGTTTTTCAACACTAACACAAGTGCGAAAAGTGGTTTTTCAACACTATCACAAGTGCAAAAAGTGTTTTTTCCACACTAATACAAGTGCAAAAGTGGTTTCCTGCAACAACACAAGTGCGAAAAGTGGTTTTTCAACACTATCACAAGTGCAAAAAGTGTTTTTTCCACACTAATACAAGTGCAAAAGTGGTTTCCTGCACCAACACAAGTGCGAAAAGTGGTTTTTCAACACTAACACAAGTGCGAAAAGTGGTTTTTCAACACTAACACAAGTGCGAAAAGTGGTTTTTCAACACTAACACAAGTGCGAAAAGTGGTTTTTCAACACTAACACAAGTGCGAAAAGTGGTTTTTCAACACTATCACAAGTGCAAAAAGTGTTTTTTCCACACTAATACAAGTGCAAAAGTGGTTTCCTGCAACAACACAAGTGCGAAAAGTGGTTTTTCAACACTAACACAAGTGCGAAAAGTGGTTTTTCAACATGAACACAAGTGCGAAAAGTGGTTTTTCAACATGAACACAAGTGCAAAAAGTGGTTTTTCCACACTAATACAAGTGCAAAAGTGGTTTCCTGCACCAACACAAGTGCGAAAAGTGGTTTTTCAACACTAACACAAGTGCGAAAAGTGGTTTTTCAACATGAACACAAGTGCGAAAAGTGGTTTTTCAACATGAACACAAGTGCGAAAAGTAGTTTTTCCACACTAATACAAGTGCAAAAGTGGTTTCCTGCACCAACACGAGTGCGAAAAGTGGTTTTTCAACACTAACACAAGTGCGAAAAGTGGTTTTTCAACATGAACACAAGTGCGAAAAGTGGTTTTGCAACACTAACACAAGTGCGAAAAGTACTTTTTCAACACTAACACAAGTGAGAAAAGTGTTTTTTCCACACTAATACAAGTGCAAAAGTGGTTTACTGCACCAACACAAGTGCGAAAAGTGGTTTTTCAACACTAACACAAGTGCGAAAAGTGTTTTTTCCACACTAATACAAGTGCAAAAGTGGTTTCCTGCACCAACACAAGTGTGAAAAGTGGTTTTTCAACACTAACACAAGTGCAAAAAGTGGTTTTTCAACACTAACACAAGTGCAAAAAGTGGTTTTTCAACACTATCACAAGTGCAAAAAGTGCTTTTTTCCACACTAATACAAGTGCAAAAGTGGTTTCCTGCACCAACACAAGTGCGAAAAGTGGTTTTTCAACACTAACACAAGTGCGAAAAGTAGTTTTTCAACACTAACACAAGTGTGAAAAGTGGTTTTTCTACACTAATACAAGTGCAAAAGTGCTTTCCTGCACCAACACAAGTGCGAAAAGTGGTTTTTGAACACTAACAGAAGTGCGAAAAGTGGTTTTTCAACACTAACACAAGTGCGAAAAGTGGTTTTTCAACACTAACACAAGTGCGAAAAGTGGTTTTTCAACACTAACACAAGTGCAAAAAGTGGTTTTTCCACACTTATACAAGTGCAAAAGTGGTTTCCTGCACCAACACAAGTGCGAAAAGTGGTTTTTCAACACTAACACAAGTGCGAAAAGTGGTTTTTCAACACTATCACAAGTGCAAAAAGTGGTTTTTCCACACTAATACAAGTGCAAAAAGTGGTTTTTCCACACTAATACAAGTGCAAAAGTGGTTTCCTGCACCAACACAAGTGCGAAAAGTGGTTTTTCAACACTAACACAAGTGCGAAAAGTGGTTTTTCAACACTATCACAAGTGCAAAAAGTGGTTTTTCAACACTAACACAAGTGCGAAAAGTGGTTTTTCCACACTAATACAAGTGCAAAAGTGGTTTCCTGCACCAACACAAGTGCGAAAAGTGTTTTTTCAACACTAACACAAGTGCGAAAAGTGGTTTTTCAACACTATCACAAGAGCAAAAAGTGTTTTTCTTCACTAATACAAGTGCAAAAGTGGTTTCCTGCACCAACACAAGTGCGAAAAGTGGTTTTTCAACACTAACACAAGTGCGAAAAGTGGTTTTTCAACACTAACACAAGTGCAAAAAGTGGTTTTTCCACACTAATACAAGTGCAAAAGTGGTTTCCTGCACCAACACGAGTGCGAAAAGTGGTTTTTCAACACTAACACAAGTGCGAAAAGTGGTTTTTCAACACTAACACAAGTGCGAAAAGTGGTTTTTCAACATGAACACAAGTGCGAAAAGTGGTTTTTCAACATGAACACAAGTGCGAAAAGTGGTTTTTCCACATTAATACAAGTGCAAAAGTGGTTTCCTGCACCAACACAAGTGCGAAAAGTGGTTTTTCAACACAAACACAAGTGCGAAAAGTGTTTTTTCCACACTAATACAAGTGCAAAAGTGGTTTCCTGCACCAACACAAGTGTGAAAAGTGGTTTTTCAACACTAACACAAGTGCGAAAAGTGGTTTTTCAACACTAACAAAAGTGCAAAAAGTGGTTTTTCAACACTATCTCAAGTGCAAAAAGTGTTTTTTCCACACTAATACAAGTGCAAAAGTGGTTTCCTGCACCAACACAAGTGCGAAAAGTGGTTTTTCAACACTAACACAAGTGCGAAAAGTGGTTTTTCAATACTAACACAAGGGCGAAAAGTGGTTTTTCAACACTATCACAAGTGCAAAAAGTGTTTTTTCCACACTAATACAAGTGCAAAAGTGGTTCCCTGCACCAACACAAGTGCGAAAAGTGGATTTTCAACACGAACACAAGTGCGAAAAGTGGTTTTTCAACACTAACACAAGTGCGAAAAGTGGTTTTTCACACTAATACAAGTGCAAAAGTGGTTTTTCAACACTATCACAAGTGCAAAAAGTGTTTTTTCCACACTAATACAAGTGCAAAAGTGGTTTCCTGCACCAACACAAGTGCGAAAAGTGGTTTTTCAACACTAACACAAGTGCAAAAAGTGGTTTTTCAACACTAACACAAGTGCGAAAAGTGGTTTTTCAACACTAACACAAGTGCGAAAAGTGGTTTTTCAACACTATCACAAGTGCAAAAAGTGTTTTTTCCACACTAATACAAGTGCAAAAGTGGTTTCCTGCAACAACACAAGTGCGAAAAGTGGTTTTTCAACACTATCACAAGTGCAAAAAGTGTTTTTTCCACACTAATACAAGTGCAAAAGTGGTTTCCTGCACCAACACAAGTGCGAAAAGTGGTTTTTCAACACTAACACAAGTGCGAAAAGTGGTTTTTCAACACTAACACAAGTGCGAAAAGTGGTTTTTCAACACTAACACAAGTGCGAAAAGTGGTTTTTCAACACTAACACAAGTGCGAAAAGTGATTTTTCAACACTATCACAAGTGCAAAAAGTGTTTTTTCCACACTAATACAAGTGCAAAAGTGGTTTCCTGCAACAACACAAGTGCGAAAAGTGGTTTTTCAACACTAACACAAGTGCGAAAAGTGGTTTTTCAACATGAACACAAGTGCGAAAAGTGGTTTTTCAACATGAACACAAGTGCAAAAAGTGGTTTTTCCACACTAATACAAGTGCAAAAGTGGTTTCCTGCACCAACACAAGTGCGAAAAGTGGTTTTTCAACACTAACACAAGTGCGAAAAGTGGTTTTTCAACACTAACACAAGGGCGAAAAGTGGTTTTTCAACACTATCACAAGTGCAAAAAGTGTTTTTTCCACACTAATACAAGTGCAAAAGTGGTTCCCTGCACCAACACAAGTGCGAAAAGTGGTTTTTCAACACTAACACAAGTGCGAAAAGTGGTTTTTCAACACTATCACAAGTGCAAAAAGTGTTTTTTCCACACTAATACAAGTGCAAAAGTGGTTTCCTGCACCAACACAAGTGCGAAAAGTGGTTTTTCAACACTAACACAAGTGCGAAAAGTGGTTTTTCAACACTAACACAAGTGCAAAAAGTGGTTTTTCAACACTAACACAAGTGCAAAAAGTGGTTTTTCAACACTATCACAAGTGCAAAAAGTGTTTTTTCCACACTAATACAAGTGCAAAAGTGGTTTCCTGCACCAACACAAGTGCGAAAAGTGGTTTTTCAACACTAACACAAGTGCGAAAAGTGGTTTTTCAACACTAACACAAGTGTGAAAAGTGGTTTTTCTACACTAATACAAGTGCAAAAGTGGTTTCCTGCACCAACACAAGTGCGAAAAGTGGTTTTTCAACACTAACAGAAGTGCGAAAAGTGGTTTTTCAACACTAACACAAGTGCGAAAGTGGTTTTTCAACACTAACACAAGTGCGAAAAGTGGTTTTTCAACACTAACACAAGTGCAAAAAGTGGTTTTTCCACACTTATACAAGTGCAAAAGTGGTTTCCTGCACCAACACAAGTGCGAAAAGTGGTTTTTCAACACTAACACAAGTGCGAAAAGTGGTTTTTCAACACTATCACAAGTGCAAAAAGTGGTTTTTCCACACTAATACAAGTGCAAAAAGTGTTTTTTCCACACTAATACAAGTGCAAAAGTGGTTTCCTGCACCAACACAAGTGCGAAAAGTGGTTTTTCAACACCAACACAAGTGCGAAAAGTGGTTTTTCAACACTAACACAAGTGCGAAAAGTGGTTTTTCAACACTATCACAAGTGCAAAAAGTGTTTTTTCTACACCAATACAAGTGCAAAAGTGGTTTCCTGCACCAACACAAGTGCGAAAAGTGGTTTTTCAACACTAACACAAGTGCGAAAAGTGGTTTTTCAACACTAACACAAGTGCCAAAAGTGGTTTTTCCACACTAATACAAGTGCAAAAGTGGTTTCCTGCACCAACACGAGTGCGAAAAGTGGTTTTTCAACACTAACACAAGTGCGAAAAGTGGTTTTTCAACATGAACACAAGTGCGAAAAGTGGTTTTTCAACATGAACACAAGTGCGAAAAGTAGTTTTTCCACACTAATACAAGTGCAAAAGTGGTTTCCTGCACCAACACGAGTGCGAAAAGTGGTTTTTCAACACTAACACAAGTGCGAAAAGTGGTTTTTCAACATGAACACAAGTGCGAAAAGTGGTTTTGCAACACTAACACAAGTGCGGAAAGTACTTTTTCAACACTAACACAAGTGAGAAAAGTGTTTTTTCCACACTAATACAAGTGCAAAAGTGGTTTACTGCACCAACACAAGTGCGAAAAGTGGTTTTTCAACACTAACACAAGTGCGAAAAGTGTTTTTTCCACACTAATACAAGTGCAAAAGTGGTTTCCTGCACCAACACAAGTGTGAAAAGTGGTTTTTCAACACTAACACAAGTGCGAAAAGTGGTTTTTCAACACTAACACAAGTGCAAAAAGTGGTTTTTCAACACTATCACAAGTGCAAAAAGTGCTTTTTTCCACACTAATACAAGTGCAAAATTGGTTTCCTGCACCAACACAAGTGCGAAAAGTGGTTTTTCAACACTAACACAAGTGCGAAAAGTGGTTTTTCAACACTAACACAAGTGTGAAAAGTGGTTTTTCTACACTAATACAAGTGCAAAAGTGCTTTCCTGCACCAACACAAGTGCGAAAAGTGGTTTTTGAACACTAACAGAAGTGCGAAAAGTGGTTTTTCAACACTAACACAAGTGCGAAAAGTGGTTTTTCAACACTAACACAAGTGCGAAAAGTGGTTTTTCCACACTAATACAAGTGCAAAAAGTGGTTTTTCCACACTAACACAAGTGCGAAAAGTGGTTTTTCCACACTAATACAAGTGCAAAAAGTGGTTTTTCCACACTAATACAAGTGCAAAAGTGGTTTCCTGCACCAACACAAGTGCGAAAAGTGGTTTTTCAACACTAACACAAGTGCGAAAAGTGGTTTTTCAACACTATCACAAGTGCAAAAAGTGGTTTTTCAACACTAACACAAGTGCGAAAAGTGTTTTTTCCACACTAATACAAGTGCAAAAGTGGTTTCCTGCACCAACACAAGTGCGAAAAGTGTTTTTTCAACACTAACACAAGTGCGAAAAGTGGTTTTTCAACACTATCACAAGTGCAAAAAGTGTTTTTTCTACACTAATACAAGTGCAAAAGTGGTTTCCTGCACCAACACAAGTGCGAAAAGTGGTTTTTCAACACTAACACAAGTGCGAAAAGTGGTTTTTCAACACTAACACAAGTGCAAAAAGTGGTTTTTCAACATGAACACAAGTGCGAAAAGTAGTTTTTCCACACTAATACAAGTGCAAAAGTGGTTTCCTGCACCAACACGAGTGCGAAAAGTGGTTTTTCAACACTAACACAAGTGCGAAAAGTGGTTTTTCAACATGAACACAAGTGCGAAAAGTGGTTTTGCAACACTAACACAAGTGCGGAAAGTACTTTTTCAACACTAACACAAGTGAGAAAAGTGTTTTTTCCACACTAATACAAGTGCAAAAGTGGTTTACTGCACCAACACAAGTGCGAAAAGTGGTTTTTCAACACTAACACAAGTGCGAAAAGTGTTTTTTCCACACTAATACAAGTGCAAAAGTGGTTTGCTGCACCAACACAAGTGTGAAAAGTGGTTTTTCAACACTAACACAAGTGCGAAAAGTGGTTTTTCAACACTAACACAAGTGCAAAAAGTGGTTTTTCAACACTATCACAAGTGCAAAAAGTGCTTTTTTCCACACTAATACAAGTGCAAAATTGGTTTCCTGCACCAACACAAGTGCGAAAAGTGGTTTTTCAACACTAACACAAGTGCGAAAAGTGGTTTTTCAACACTAACACAAGTGTGAAAAGTGGTTTTTCTACACTAATACAAGTGCAAAAGTGCTTTCCTGCACCAACACAAGTGCGAAAAGTGGTTTTTGAACACTAACAGAAGTGCGAAAAGTGGTTTTTCAACACTAACACAAGTGCGAAAAGTGGTTTTTCAACACTAACACAAGTGCGAAAAGTGGTTTTTCAACACTAACACAAGTGCAAAAAGTGGTTTTCCACACTTATACAAGTGCAAAAGTGGTTTCCTGCACCAACACAAGTGCGAAAAGTGGTTTTTCAACACTAACACAAGTGCGAAAAGTGGTTTTTCAACACTATCACAAGTGCAAAAAGTGGTTTTTCCACACTAATACAAGTGCAAAAGTGGTTTCCTGCACCAACACAAGTGCGAAAAGTGGTTTTTCAACACTAACACAAGTGCGAAAAGTGGTTTTTCAACACTATCACAAGTGCAAAAAGTGGTTTTTCAACACTAACACAAGTGCGAAAAGTGTTTTTTCCACACTAATACAAGTGCAAAAGTGGTTTCCTGCACCAACACAAGTGCGAAAAGTGTTTTTTCAACACTAACACAAGTGCGAAAAGTGGTTTTTCAACACTATCACAAGTGCAAAAAGTGTTTTTTCTACACTAATACAAGTGCAAAAGTGGTTTCCTGCACCAACACAAGTGCGAAAAGTGGTTTTTCAACACTAACACAAGTGCGAAAAGTGGTTTTTCAACACTATCACAAGTGCAAAAAGTGGTTTTTCAACACTAACACAAGTGCGAAAAGTGTTTTTTCCACACTAATACAAGTGCAAAAGTGGTTTCCTGCACCAACACAAGTGCGAAAAGTGTTTTTTCAACACTAACACAAGTGCGAAAAGTGGTTTTTCAACACTATCACAAGTGCAAAAAGTGTTTTTTCTACACTAATACAAGTGCAAAAGTGGTTTCCTGCACCAACACAAGTGCGAAAAGTGGTTTTTCAACACTAACACAAGTGCGAAAAGTGGTTTTTCAACACTAACACAAGTGCAAAAAGTGGTTTTTCCACACTTATACAAGTGCAAAAGTGGTTTCCTGCACCAACACAAGTGCGAAAAGTGGTTTTTCAACACTAACACAAGTGCGAAAAGTGGTTTTTCAACACTATCACAAGTGCAAAAAGTGGTTTTTCCACACTAATACAAGTGCAAAAAGTGGTTTTTCCACACTAATACAAGTGCAAAAGTGGTTTCCTGCACCAACACAAGTGCGAAAAGTGGTTTTTCAACACTAACACAAGTGCGAAAAGTGGTTTTTCAACACTATCACAAGTGCAAAAAGTGGTTTTTCAACACTAACACAAGTGCGAAAAGTGTTTTTTCCACACTAATACAAGTGCAAAAGTGGTTTCCTGCACCAACACAAGTGCGAAAAGTGTTTTTTCAACACTAACACAAGTGCGAAAAGTGGTTTTTCAACACTATCACAAGTGCAAAAAGTGTTTTTTCTACACTAATACAAGTGCAAAAGTGGTTTCCTGCACCAACACAAGTGCGAAAAGTGGTTTTTCAACACTATCACAAGTGCGAAAAGTGGTTTTTCAACACTAACACAAGTGCAAAAAGTGGTTTTTCCACACTAATACAAGTGCAAAAGTGGTTTCCTGCACCAACACGAGTGCGAAAAGTGGTTTTTCAACACTAACACAAGTGCGAAAAGTGGTTTTTCAACACTAACACAAGTGCGAAAAGTGGTTTTTCAACATGAACACAAGTGCGAAAAGTGGTTTTTCAACATGAACACAAGTGCGAAAAGTGGTTTTTCCACACTAATACAAGTGCAAAAGTGGTTTCCTGCACCAACACAAGTGCGAAAAGTGGTTTTTCAACACTAACACAAGTGCGAAAAGTGTTTTTTCCACACTAATACAAGTGCAAAAGTGGTTTCCTGCACCAACACAAGTGTGAAAAGTGGTTTTTCAACACTAACACAAGTGCGAAAAGTGGTTTTTCAACACTAACACAAGTGCAAAAAGTGGTTTTTCAACACTATCTCAAGTGCAAAAAGTGTTTTTTCCACACTAATACAAGTGCAAAAGTGGTTTCCTGCACCAACACAAGTGCGAAAAGTGGTTTTTCAACACTAACACAAGTGCAAAAAGTGGTTTTTCAATACTAACACAAGGGCGAAAAGTGGTTTTTCAACACTATCACAAGTGCAAAAAGTGTTTTTTCCACACTAATACAAGTGCAAAAGTGGTTCCCTGCACCAACACAAGTGCGAAAAGTGGTTTTTCAACATGAACACAAGTGCGAAAAGTGGTTTTTCAACACTAACACAAGTGCGAAAAGTGGTTTTTCACACTAATACAAGTGCAAAAGTGGTTTTTCAACACTATCACAAGTGCAAAAAGTGTTTTTTCCACACTAATACAAGTGCAAAAGTGGTTTCCTGCACCAACACAAGTGCGAAAAGTGGTTTTTCAACACTAACACAAGTACAAAAAGTGGTTTTTCAACACTAACACAAGTGCGAAAAGTGGTTTTTCAACACTAACACAAGTGCGAAAAGTGGTTTTTCAACACTATCACAAGTGCAAAAAGTGTTTTTTCCACACTAATACAAGTGCAAAAGTGGTTTCCTGCAACAACACAAGTGCGAAAAGTGGTTTTTCAACACTATCACAAGTGCAAAAAGTGTTTTTTCCACACTAATACAAGTGCAAAAGTGGTTTCCTGCATCAACACAAGTGCGAAAAGTGGTTTTTCAACACTAACACAAGTGCGAAAAGTGGTTTTTCAACACTAACACAAGTGCGAAAAGTGGTTTTTCAACACTAACACAAGTGCGAAAAGTGGTTTTTCAACACTAACACAAGTGCGAAAAGTGGTTTTTCAACACTATCACAAGTGCAAAAAGTGTTTTTTCCACACTAATACAAGTGCAAAAGTGGTTTCCTGCAACAACACAAGTGCGAAAAGTGGTTTTTCAACACTAACACAAGTGCGAAAAGTGGTTTTTCAACATGAACACAAGTGCGAAAAGTGGTTTTTCAACATGAACACAAGTGCAAAAAGTGGTTTTTCCACACTAATACAAGTGCAAAAGTGGTTTCCTACACCAACACAAGTGCGAAAAGTGGTTTTTCAACACTAACACAAGTGCGAAAAGTGGTTTTTCAACACTAACACAAGGGCGAAAAGTGGTTTTTCAACACTATCACAAGTGCAAAAAGTGTTTTTTCCACACTAATACAAGTGCAAAAGTGGTTCCCTGCACCAACACAAGTGCGAAAAGTGGTTTTTCAACACTAACACAAGTGCGAAAAGTGGTTTTTCAACACTATCACAAGTGCAAAAAGTGTTTTTTCCACACTAATACAAGTGCAAAAGTGGTTTCCTGCACCAACACAAGTGCGAAAAGTGGTTTTTCAACACTAACACAAGTGCGAAAAGTGGTTTTTCAATACTAACACAAGGGTGAAAAGTAGTTTTTCAACACTATCACAAGTGCAAAAAGTGTTTTTTCCACACTAATACAAGTGCAAAAGTGGTTCCCTGCACCAACACAAGTGCGAAAAGTGGTTTTTCAACACGAACACAAGTGCGAAAAGTGGTTTTTCAACACTAACACAAGTGCGAAAAGTGGTTTTTCACACTAATACAAGTGCAAAAGTGGTTTCCTGCACCAACACAAGTGCGAAAAGTGGTTTTTCAACACTAACACAAGTGCGAAAAGTGGTTTTTCAACACTATCACAAGTGCAAAAAGTGTTTTTTCCACACTAATACAAGTGCAAAAGTGGTTTCCTGCACCAACACAAGTGCGAAAAGTGGTTTTTCAACACTAACACAAGTGCAAAAAGTGGTTTTTCAACACTATCACAAGTGCAAAAAGTGGTTTTTCAACACTAACACAAGTGCGAAAAGTGTTTTTTCCACACTAATACAAGTGCAAAAGTGGTTTCCTGCACCAACACAAGTGCGAAAAGTGGTTTTTCAACACTATCACAAGTGCAAAAAGTGTTTTTTCCACACTAATACAAGTGCAAAAGTCGTTTCCTGCACCAACACAAGTGCGAAAAGTGGTTTTTCAACACTAACACAAGTGCGAAAAGTGGTTTTTCAACACTAACACAAGTGCAAAAAGTGTTTTTTCCACACTAATACAAGTGCAAAAGTGGTGTCCTGCACCAACACAAGTGCGAAAAGTGGTTTTGCAACACTAACACAAGTGCGAAAAGTACTTTTTCAACACTAACACAAGTGAGAAAAGTGTTTTTTCCACACTAATACAAGTGCAAAAGTGGTTTCCTGCACCAACACAAGTGCGAAAAGTGGTTTTTCAACACTAACACAAGTGCGAAAAGTGTTTTTTCCACACTAATACAAGTGCAAAAGTGGTTTCCTGCACCAACACAAGTGTGAAAAGTGGTTTTTCAACACTAACACAAGTGCGAAAAGTGGTTTTTCAACACTAAGACAAGTGCAAAAAGTGGTTTTTCAACACTATCACAAGTGCAAAAAGTGTTTTTTCCACACTAATACAAGTGCAAAAGTGGTTTCCTGCACCAACACAAGTGCGAAAAGTGGTTTTTCAACACTAACACAAGTGCGAAAAGTGGTTTTTCAACACTAACACAATTGTGAAAAGTGGTTTTTCTACACTAATACAAGTGCAAAAGTGGTTTCCTGCACCAACACAAGTGCGAAAGGTGGTTTTTCAACACTAACAGAAGTGCGAAAAGTGGTTTTTCAACACTAACACAAGTGCGAAAGTGGTTTTTCAACACTAACACAAGTGCGAAAAGTGGTTTTTCAACACTAACACAAGTGCAAAAAGTGGTTTTTCCACACTTATACAAGTGCAAAAGTGGTTTCCTGCACCAACACAAGTGCGAAAAGTGGTTTTTCAACACTAACACAAGTGCGAAAAGTGGTTTTTCAACACTATCACAAGTGCAAAAAGTGGTTTTTCCACACTAATACAAGTGCAAAAAGTGTTTTTTCCACACTAATACAAGTGCAAAAGTGGTTTCCTGCACCAACACAAGTGCGAAAAGTGGTTTTTCAACACTAACACAAGTGCGAAAAGTGGTTTTTCAACACTAACACAAGTGCGAAAAGTGGTTTTTCAACACTATCACAAGTGCAAAAAGTGTTTTTTCTACACCAATACAAGTGCAAAAGTGGTTTCCTGCACCAACACAAGTGCGAAAAGTGGTTTATCAACACTAACACAAGTGCGAAAAGTGGTTTTTCAACACTAACACAAGTGCAAAAAGTAGTTTTTCCACACTAATACAAGTGCAAAAGTGGTTTCCTGCACCAACACGAGTGCGAAAAGTGGTTTTTCAACACTAACACAAGTGCGAAAAGTGGTTTTTCAACATGAACACAAGTGCGAAAAGTGGTTTTTCAACATGAACACAAGTGCGAAAAGTAGTTTTTCCACACTAATACAAGTGCAAAAGTGGTTTCCTGCACCAACACGAGTGCGAAAAGTGGTTTTTCAACACTAACACAAGTGCGAAAAGTGGTTTTTCAACATGAACACAAGTGCGAAAAGTGGTTTTGCAACACTAACACAAGTGCGAAAAGTACTTTTTCAACACTAACACAAGTGAGAAAAGTGTTTTTTCCACACTAATACAAGTGCAAAAGTGGTTTACTGCACCAACACAAGTGCGAAAAGTGGTTTTTCAACACTAACACAAGTGCGAAAAGTGTTTTTTCCACACTAATACAAGTGCAAAAGTGGTTTCCTGCACCAACACAAGTGTGAAAAGTGGTTTTTCAACACTAACACAAGTGCGAAAAGTGGTTTTTCAACACTAACACAAGTGCAAAAAGTGGTTTTTCAACACTATCACAAGTGCAAAAAGTGCTTTTTTCCACACTAATACAAGTGCAAAAGTGGTTTCCTGCACCAACACAAGTGCGAAAAGTGGTTTCCTGCACCAACACAAGTGCGAAAAGTGGTTTTTCAACACTAACACAAGTGCAAAAAGTGGTTTTTCAACACTATCACAAGTGCAAAAAGTGGTTTTTCAACACTAACACAAGTGCGAAAAGTGTTTTTTCCACACTAATACAAGTGCAAAAGTGGTTTCCTGCACCAACACAAGTGCGAAAAGTGGTTTTTCAACACTATCACAAGTGCAAAAAGTGTTTTTTCCACACTAATACAAGTGCAAAAGTGGTTTCCTGCACCAACACAAGTGCGAAAAGTGGTTTTTCAACACTAACACAAGTGCGAAAAGTGGTTTTTCAACACTAACACAAGTGCAAAAAGTGTTTTTTCCACACTAATACAAGTGCAATAGTGGTGTCCTGCACCAACACAAGTGCGAAAAGTGGTTTTGCAACACTAACACAAGTGCGAAAAGTACTTTTTCAACACTAACACAAGTGAGAAAAGTGTTTTTTCCACACTAATACAAGTGCAAAAGTGGTTTCCTGCACCAACACAAGTGCGAAAAGTGGTTTTTCAACACTAACACAAGTGCGAAAAGTGTTTTTTCCACACTAATACAAGTGCAAAAGTGGTTTCCTGCACCAACACAAGTGTGAAAAGTGGTTTTTCAACACTAACACAAGTGCGAAAAGTGGTTTTTCAACACTAAGACAAGTGCAAAAAGTGGTTTTTCAACACTATCACAAGTGCAAAAAGTGTTTTTTCCACACTAATACAAGTGCAAAAGTGGTTTCCTGCACCAACACAAGTGCGAAAAGTGGTTTTTCAACACTAACACAAGTGCGAAAAGTGGTTTTTCAACACTAACACAATTGTGAAAAGTGGTTTTTCTACACTAATACAAGTGCAAAAGTGGTTTCCTGCACCAACACAAGTGCGAAAGGTGGTTTTTCAACACTAACAGAAGTGCGAAAAGTGGTTTTTCAACACTAACACAAGTGCGAAAGTGGTTTTTCAACACTAACACAAGTGCGAAAAGTGGTTTTTCAACACTAACACAAGTGCAAAAAGTGGTTTTTCCACACTTATACAAGTGCAAAAGTGGTTTCCTGCACCAACACAAGTGCGAAAAGTGGTTTTTCAACACTAACACAAGTGCGAAAAGTGGTTTTTCAACACTATCACAAGTGCAAAAAGTGGTTTTTCCACACTAATACAAGTGCAAAAAGTGTTTTTTCCACACTAATACAAGTGCAAAAGTGGTTTCCTGCACCAACACAAGTGCGAAAAGTGGTTTTTCAACACTAACACAAGTGCGAAAAGTGGTTTTTCAACACTAACACAAGTGCGAAAAGTGGTTTTTCAACACTATCACAAGTGCAAAAAGTGTTTTTTCTACACCAATACAAGTGCAAAAGTGGTTTCCTGCACCAACACAAGTGCGAAAAGTGGTTTATCAACACTAACACAAGTGCGAAAAGTGGTTTTTCAACACTAACACAAGTGCAAAAAGTAGTTTTTCCACACTAATACAAGTGCAAAAGTGGTTTCCTGCACCAACACGAGTGCGAAAAGTGGTTTTTCAACACTAACACAAGTGCGAAAAGTGGTTTTTCAACATGAACACAAGTGCGAAAAGTGGTTTTTCAACATGAACACAAGTGCGAAAAGTAGTTTTTCCACACTAATACAAGTGCAAAAGTGGTTTCCTGCACCAACACGAGTGCGAAAAGTGGTTTTTCAACACTAACACAAGTGCGAAAAGTGGTTTTTCAACATGAACACAAGTGCGAAAAGTGGTTTTGCAACACTAACACAAGTGCGAAAAGTACTTTTTCAACACTAACACAAGTGAGAAAAGTGTTTTTTCCACACTAATACAAGTGCAAAAGTGGTTTACTGCACCAACACAAGTGCGAAAAGTGGTTTTTCAACACTAACACAAGTGCGAAAAGTGTTTTTTCCACACTAATACAAGTGCAAAAGTGGTTTCCTGCACCAACACAAGTGTGAAAAGTGGTTTTTCAACACTAACACAAGTGCGAAAAGTGGTTTTTCAACACTAACACAAGTGCAAAAAGTGGTTTTTCAACACTATCACAAGTGCAAAAAGTGCTTTTTTCCACACTAATACAAGTGCAAAAGTGGTTTCCTGCACCAACACAAGTGCGAAAAGTGGTTTTTCAACACTAACACAAGTGCGAAAAGTGGTTTTTCAACACTAACACAAGTGTGAAAAGTGGTTTTTCTACACTAACACAAGTGCAAAAGTGCTTTCCTGCACCAACACAAGTGCGAAAAGTGGTTTTTGAACACTAACAGAAGTGCGAAAAGTGGTTTTTCAACACTAACACAAGTGCGAAAAGTGGTTTTTCAACACTAACACAAGTGCGAAAAGTGGTTTTTCAACACTAACACAAGTGCAAAAAGTGGTTTTTCCACACTTATACAAGTGCAAAAGTGGTTTCCTGCACCAACACAAGTGCGAAAAGTGGTTTTTCAACACTAACACAAGTGCGAAAAGTGGTTTTTCAACACTATCACAAGTGCAAAAAGTGGTTTTTCCACACTAATACAAGTGCAAAAAGTGGTTTTTCCACACTAATACAAGTGCAAAAGTGGTTTCCTGCACCAACACAAGTGCGAAAAGTGGTTTTTCAACACTAACACAAGTGCGAAAAGTGGTTTTTCAACACTATCACAAGTGCAAAAAGTGGTTTTTCAACACTAACACAAGTGCGAAAAGTGTTTTTTCCACACTAATACAAGTGCAAAAGTGGTTTCCTGCACCAACACAAGTGCGAAAAGTGTTTTTTCAACACTAACACAAGTGCGAAAAGTGGTTTTTCAACACTATCACAAGTGCAAAAAGTGTTTTTTCTACACTAATACAAGTGCAAAAAGTGTTTTTTCCACACTAATACAAGTGCAAAAGTGGTTTCCTGCACCAACACAAGTGCGAAAAGTGGTTTTTCAACACTAACACAAGTGCGAAAAGTGGTTTTTCAACACTAACACAAGTGCAAAAAGTGGTTTTTCCACACTAATACAAGTGCAAAAGTGGTTTCCTGCACCAACACGAGTGCGAAAAGTGGTTTTTCAACACTAACACAAGTGCGAAAAGTGGTTTTTCAACACTAACACAAGTGCGAAAAGTGGTTTTTCAACATGAACACAAGTGCGAAAAGTGGTTTTTCAACATGAACACAAGTGCGAAAAGTGGTTTTTCCACACTAATACAAGTGCAAAAGTGGTTTCCTGCACCAACACAAGTGCGAAAAGTGGTTTTTCAACACTAACACAAGTGCGAAAAGTGTTTTTTCCACACTAATACAAGTGCAAAAGTGGTTTCCTGCACCAACACAAGTGTGAAAAGTGGTTTTTCAACACTAACACAAGTGCGAAAAGTGGTTTTTCAACACTAACACAAGTGCAAAAAGTGGTTTTTCAACACTATCTCAAGTGCAAAAAGTGTTTTTTCCACACTAATACAAGTGCAAAAGTGGTTTCCTGCACCAACACAAGTGCGAAAAGTGGTTTTTCAACACTAACACAAGTGCGAAAAGTGGTTTTTCAATACTAACACAAGGGCGAAAAGTGGTTTTTCAACACTATCACAAGTGCAAAAAGTGTTTTTTCCACACTAATACAAGTGCAAAAGTGGTTCCCTGCACCAACACAAGTGCGAAAAGTGGTTTTTCAACACGAACACAAGTGCGAAAAGTGGTTTTTCAACACTAACACAAGTGCGAAAAGTGGTTTTTCACACTAATACAAGTGCAAAAGTGGTTTTTCAACACTATCACAAGTGCAAAAAGTGTTTTTTCCACACTAATACAAGTGCAAAAGTGGTTTCCTGCACCAACACAAGTGCGAAAAGTGGTTTTTCAACACTAACACAAGTGCAAAAAGTGGTTTTTCAACACTAACACAAGTGCGAAAAGTGGTTTTTCAACACTAACACAAGTGCGAAAAGTGGTTTTTCAACACTATCACAAGTGCAAAAAGTGTTTTTTCCACACTAATACAAGTGCAAAAGTGGTTTCCTGCAACAACACAAGTGCGAAAAGTGGTTTTTCAACACTATCACAAGTGCAAAAAGTGTTTTTTCCACACTAATACAAGTGCAAAAGTGGTTTCCTGCACCAACACAAGTGCGAAAAGTGGTTTTTCAACACTAACACAAGTGCGAAAAGTGGTTTTTCAACACTAACACAAGTGCGAAAAGTGGTTTTTCAACACTAACACAAGTGCGAAAAGTGGTTTTTCAACACTAACACAAGTGCGAAAAGTGGTTTTTCAACACTATCACAAGTGCAAAAAGTGTTTTTTCCACACTAATACAAGTGAAAAAGTGGTTTCCTGCAACAACACAAGTGTGAAAAGTGGTTTTTCAACACTAACACAAGTGCGAAAAGTGGTTTTTCAACACTAACACAAGTGCGAAAAGTGGTTTTTCCAAACTAATACAAGTGCAAAAGTGGTTTCCTGCACCAACACAAGTGCGAAAAGTGGTTTTTCAACACTAACACAAGTGCAAAAAGTGTTTTTTCCACACTAATACAAGTGCAAAAGTGGTTTCCTGCACCAACACAAGTGCGAAAAGTGGTTTTTCAACACTAACACAAGTGCGAAAAGTGGTTTTTCAACACTACCACAAGTGCAAAAAGTGGTTTTTCCACACTAATACAAGTGCAAAAGTGGTTTCCTGCACCAACACGAGTGCGAAAAGTGGTTTTTCAACACTAACACAAGTGCGAAAAGTGGTTTTTCAACATGAACACAAGTGCGAAAAGTGGTTTTTCAACATGAACACAAGTGCGAAAAGTGGTTTTCCACACTAATACAAGTGCAAAAGTGGTTTCCTGCACCAACACAAGTGCGAAAAGTGGTTTTTCAACACTAACACAAGTGCAAAAAGTGGTTTTTCAACACTACCACAAGGGCGAAAAGTGGTTTTTCAACACTATCACAAGTGCAAAAAGTGTTTTTCCCACACTAATACAAGTGCAAAAGTGGTTCCCTGCACCAACACAAGTGCGAAAAGTGGTTTTTCAACACTAACACAAGTGCGAAAAGTGGTTTTTCAACACTATCACAAGTGCAAAAAGTGTTTTTTCCACACTAATACAAGTGCAAAAGTGGTTTTTCAACACTAACACAAGTGCGAAAAGTGGTTTTTCACACTAATACAAGTGCAAAAGTGGTTTTTCAACACTATCACAAGTGCAAAAAGTGTTTTTTCCACACTAATACAAGTGCAAAAGTGGTTTCCTGCACCAACACAAGTGCGAAAAGTGGTTTTTCAACACTAACACAAGTGCAAAAAGTGGTTTTTCAACACTAACACAAGTGTGAAAAGTGGTTTTTCAACACTAACACAAGTGCGAAAAGTGGTTTTTCAACACTATCACAAGTGCAAAAAGTGTTTTTTCCACACTAATACAAGTGCAAAAGTGGTTTCCTGCAACAACACAAGTGCGAAAAGTGGTTTTTCAACACTAACACAAGTGCGAAAAGTGGTTTTTCAACACTAACACAAGTGCGAAAAGTGGTTTTTCCAAACTAATACAAGTGCAAAAGTGGTTTCCTGCACCAACACAAGTGCGAAAAGTGGTTTTTCAACACTAACACAAGTGCGAAAAGTGGTTTTTCAACACTAACACAAGTGCGAAAAGTGGTTTTTCCAAACTAATACAAGTGCAAAAGTGGTTTCCTGCACCAACACAAGTGCGAAAAGTGGTTTTTCAACACTATCACAAGCGCAAAAAGTGTTTTTTCCACACTAATTCAAGTGCAAAAGTGGTTTCCTGCACCAACACAAGTGCGAAAAGTGGTTTTTCAACACTAACACAAGTGCGAAAAGTGGTTTTTCAACATGAACACAAGTGCGAAAAGTGGTTTTTCAACATGAACACAAGTGCAAAAAGTGGTTTTTCCACACTAATACAAGTGCAAAAGTGGTTTCCTGCACCAACACAAGTGCGAAAAGTGGTTTTTCAACACTAACACAAGTGCGAAAAGTGGTTTTTCAACACTAACACAAGGGCGAAAAGTGGTTTTTCAACACTATCACAAGTGCAAAAAGTGTTTTTTCCACACTAATACAAGTGCAAAAGTGGTTCCCTGCACCAACACAAGTGCGAAAAGTGGTTTTTCAACACTAACACAAGTGCGAAAAGTGGTTTTTCAACACTATCACAAGTGCAAAAAGTGTTTTTTCCACACTAATACAAGTGCAAAAGTGGTTTCCTGCACCAACACAAGTGCGAAAAGTGGTTTTTCAACACTAACACAAGTGCGAAAAGTGGTTTTTCAATACTAACACAAGGGCGAAAAGTGGTTCTTCAACACTATCACAATTGCAAAAAGTGTTTTTTCCACACTAATACAAGTGCAAAAGTGGTTCCCTGCACCAACACAAGTGCGAAAAGTGGTTTTTCAACACGAACACAAGTGCGAAAAGTGGTTTTTCAACACTAACACAAGTGCGAAAATGGTTTTTCACACTAATACAAGTGCAAAAGTGGTTTCCTGCACCAACACAAGTGCGAAAAGTGGTTTTTCAACACTAACACAAGTGCGAAAAGTGGTTTTTCAACACTAACACAAGTCTGAAAAGTGGTTTTTCTACACTAACACAAGTGCAAAAGTGCTTTCCTGCACCAACACAAGTGCGAAAAGTGGTTTTTGAACACTAACAGAAGTGCGAAAAGTGGTTTTTCAACACCAACACAAGTGCGAAAAGTGGTTTTTCAACACTAACACAAGTGCGAAAAGTGGTTTTTCAACACTAACACAAGTGCAAAAAGTGGTTTTTCCACACTAATACAAGTGCAAAAGTGGTTTCCTGCACCAACACAAGTGCGAAAAGTGGTTTTTCAACACTAACACAAGTGCGAAAAGTGGTTTTTCAACACTAACACAAGGGCGGAAAGTGGTTTTTCAACACTATCACAAGTGCAAAAAGTGTTTTTTCCACACTAATACAAGTGCAAAAGTGGTTCCCTGCACCAACACAAGTGCGAAAAGTGGTTTTTCAACACTAACACAAGTGCGAAAAGTGGTTTTTCAACACTAATACAAGTGCAAAAAGTGGTTTTTTCCACACTAATACAAGTGCAAAAGTGGTTTCCTGCACCAACACAAGTGCGAAAAGTGGTTTTTCAACACTAACACAAGTGCGAAAAGTGGTTTTTCAACACTATCACAAGTGCAAAAAGTGGTTTTTCAAAACTAACACAAGTGCGAAAAGTGTTTTTTCCACACTAATACAAGTGCAAAAGTGGTTTCCTGCACCAACACAAGTGCGAAAAGTGTTTTTTCAACACTAACACAAGTGCGAAAAGTGGTTTTTCAACACTATCACAAGTGCAAAAAGTGTTTTTTCTACACTAATACAAGTGCAAAAGTGGTTTCCTGCACCAACACAAGTGCGAAAAGTGGTTTTTCAACACTAACACAAGTGCGAAAAGTGGTTTTTCAACACTAACACAAGTGCAAAAAGTGGTTTTTCCACACTAATACAAGTGCAAAAGTGGTTTCCTGCACCAACACGAGTGCGAAAAGTGGTTTTTCAACACTAACACAAGTGCGAAAAGTGGTTTTTCAACACTAACACAAGTGCGAAAAGTGGTTTTTCAACATGAACACAAGTGCGAAAAGTGGTTTTTCAACATGAACACAAGTGCGAAAAGTGGTTTTTCCACACTAATACAAGTGCAAAAGTGGTTTCCTGCACCAACACAAGTGCGAAAAGTGGTTTTTCAACACTAACACAAGTGCGAAAAGTGTTTTTTCCACACTAATACAAGTGCAAAAGTGGTTTCCTGCACCAACACAAGTGTGAAAAGTGGTTTTTCAACAGTAACACAAGTGCGAAAAGTGGTTTTTCAACACTAACACAAGTGCAAAAAGTGGTTTTTCAACACTATCTCAAGTGCAAAAAGTGTTTTTTCCACACTAATACAAGTGCAAAAGTGGTTTCCTGCACCAACACAAGTGCGAAAAGTGGTTTTTCAACACTAACACAAGTGCGAAAAGTGGTTTTTCAATACTAACACAAGGGCGAAAAGTGGTTTTTCAACACTATCACAAGTGCAAAAAGTGTTTTTTCCACACTAATACAAGTGCAAAAGTGGTTCCCTGCACCAACACAAGTGCGAAAAGTGGTTTTTCAACACGAACACAAGTGCGAAAAGTGGTTTTTCAACACTAACACAAGTGCGAAAAGTGGTTTTTCACACTAATACAAGTGCAAAAGTGGTTTTTCAACACTATCACAAGTGCAAAAAGTGTTTTTTCCACACTAATACAAGTGCAAAAGTGGTTTCCTGCACCAACACAAGTGCGAAAAGTGGTTTTTCAACACTAACACAAGTGCAAAAAGTGGTTTTTCAACACTAACACAAGTGCGAAAAGTGGTTTTTCAACACTAACACAAGTGCGAAAAGTGGTTTTTCAACACTATCACAAGTGCAAAAAGTGTTTTTTCCACACTAATACAAGTGCAAAAGTGGTTTCCTGCAACAACACAAGTGCGAAAAGTGGTTTTTCAACACTATCACAAGTGCAAAAAGTGTTTTTTCCACACTAATACAAGTGCAAAAGTGGTTTCCTGCACCAACACAAGTGCGAAAAGTGGTTTTTCAACACTAACACAAGTGCGAAAAGTGGTTTTTCAACACTAACACAAGTGCGAAAAGTGGTTTTTCAACACTAACACAAGTGCGAAAAGTGGTTTTTCAACACTAACACAAGTGCGAAAAGTGGTTTTTCAACACTATCACAAGTGCAAAAAGTGTTTTTTCCACACTAATACAAGTGAAAAAGTGGTTTCCTGCAACAACACAAGTGCGAAAAGTGGTTTTTCAACACTAACACAAGTGCGAAAAGTGGTTTTTCAACACTAACACAAGTGCGAAAAGTGGTTTTTCCAAACTAATACAAGTGCAAAAGTGGTTTCCTGCACCAACACAAGTGCGAAAAGTGGTTTTTCAACACTAACACAAGTGCAAAAAGTGTTTTTTCCACACTAATACAAGTGCAAAAGTGGTTTCCTGCACCAACACAAGTGCGAAAAGTGGTTTTTCAACACTAACACAAGTGCGAAAAGTGGTTTTTCAACACTACCACAAGTGCAAAAAGTGGTTTTTCCACACTAATACAAGTGCAAAAGTGGTTTCCTGCACCAACACGAGTGCGAAAAGTGGTTTTTCAACACTAACACAAGTGCGAAAAGTGGTTTTTCAACATGAACACAAGTGCGAAAAGTGGTTTTTCAACATGAACACAAGTGCGAAAAGTGGTTTTCCACACTAATACAAGTGCAAAAGTGGTTTCCTGCACCAACACAAGTGCGAAAAGTGGTTTTTCAACACTAACACAAGTGCAAAAAGTGGTTTTTCAACACTAACACAAGGGCGAAAAGTGGTTTTTCAACACTATCACAAGTGCAAAAAGTGTTTTTCCCACACTAATACAAGTGCAAAAGTGGTTCCCTGCACCAACACAAGTGCGAAAAGTGGTTTTTCAACACTAACACAAGTGCGAAAAGTGGTTTTTCAACACTATCACAAGTGCAAAAAGTGTTTTTTCCACACTAATACAAGTGCAAAAGTGGTTTTTCAACACTAACACAAGTGCGAAAAGTGGTTTTTCACACTAATACAAGTGCAAAAGTGGTTTTTCAACACTATCACAAGTGCAAAAAGTGTTTTTTCCACACTAATACAAGTGCAAAAGTGGTTTCCTGCACCAACACGAGTGCGAAAAGTGGTTTTTCAACACTAACACAAGTGCAAAAGTGGTTCCCTGCACCAACACAAGTGCGAAAAGTGGTTTTTCAACACGAACACAAGTGCGAAAAGTGGTTTTTCAACACTAACACAAGTGCGAAAATGGTTTTTCACACTAATACAAGTGCAAAAGTGGTTTCCTGCACCAACACAAGTGCGAAAAGTGGTTTTTCAACACTAACACAAGTGCGAAAAGTGGTTTTTCAACACTAACACAAGTATGAAAAGTGGTTTTTCTACACTAACACAAGTGCAAAAGTGCTTTCCTGCACCAACACAAGTGCGAAAAGTGGTTTTTGAACACTAACAGAAGTGCGAAAAGTGGTTTTTCAACACCAACACAAGTGCGAAAAGTGGTTTTTCAACACTAACACAAGTGCGAAAAGTGGTTTTTCAACACTAACACAAGTGCAAAAAGTGGTTTTTCCACACTAATACAAGTGCAAAAGTGGTTTCCTGCACCAACACAAGTGCGAAAAGTGGTTTTTCAACACTAACACAAGTGCGAAAAGTGGTTTTTCAACACTAACACAAGGGCGGAAAGTGGTTTTTCAACACTATCACAAGTGCAAAAAGTGTTTTTTCCACACTAATACAAGTGCAAAAGTGGTTCCCTGCACCAACACAAGTGCGAAAAGTGGTTTTTCAACACTAACACAAGTGCGAAAAGTGGTTTTTCAACACTAATACAAGTGCAAAAAGTGGTTTTTTCCACACTAATACAAGTGCAAAAGTGGTTTCCTGCACCAACACAAGTGCGAAAAGTGGTTTTTCAACACTAACACAAGTGCGAAAAGTGGTTTTTCAACACTATCACAAGTGCAAAAAGTGGTTTTTCAAAACTAACACAAGTGCGAAAAGTGTTTTTTCCACACTAATACAAGTGCAAAAGTGGTTTCCTGCACCAACACAAGTGCGAAAAGTGTTTTTTCAACACTAACACAAGTGCGAAAAGTGGTTTTTCAACACTATCACAAGTGCAAAAAGTGTTTTTTCTACACTAATACAAGTGCAAAAGTGGTTTCCTGCACCAACACAAGTGCGAAAAGTGGTTTTTCAACACTAACACAAGTGCGAAAAGTGGTTTTTCAACACTAACACAAGTGCAAAAAGTGGTTTTTCCACACTAATACAAGTGCAAAAGTGGTTTCCTGCACCAACACGAGTGCGAAAAGTGGTTTTTCAACACTAACACAAGTGCGAAAAGTGGTTTTTCAACACTAACACAAGTGCGAAAAGTGGTTTTTCAACATGAACACAAGTGCGAAAAGTGGTTTTTCAACATGAACACAAGTGCGAAAAGTGGTTTTTCCACACTAATACAAGTGCAAAAGTGGTTTCCTGCACCAACACAAGTGCGAAAAGTGGTTTTTCAACACTAACACAAGTGCGAAAAGTGTTTTTTCCACACTAATACAAGTGCAAAAGTGGTTTCCTGCACCAACACAAGTGTGAAAAGTGGTTTTTCAACAGTAACACAAGTGCGAAAAGTGGTTTTTCAACACTAACACAAGTGCAAAAAGTGGTTTTTCAACACTATCTCAAGTGCAAAAAGTGTTTTTTCCACACTAATACAAGTGCAAAAGTGGTTTCCTGCACCAACACAAGTGCGAAAAGTGGTTTTTCAACACTAACACAAGTGCGAAAAGTGGTTTTTCAATACTAACACAAGGGCGAAAAGTGGTTTTTCAACACTATCACAAGTGCAAAAAGTGTTTTTTCCACACTAATACAAGTGCAAAAGTGGTTCCCTGCACCAACACAAGTGCGAAAAGTGGTTTTTCAACACGAACACAAGTGCGAAAAGTGGTTTTTCAACACTAACACAAGTGCGAAAAGTGGTTTTTCACACTAATACAAGTGCAAAAGTGGTTTTTCAACACTATCACAAGTGCAAAAAGTGTTTTTTCCACACTAATACAAGTGCAAAAGTGGTTTCCTGCACCAACACAAGTGCGAAAAGTGGTTTTTCAACACTAACACAAGTGCAAAAAGTGGTTTTTCAACACTAACACAAGTGCGAAAAGTGGTTTTTCAACACTAACACAAGTGCGAAAAGTGGTTTTTCAACACTATCACAAGTGCAAAAAGTGTTTTTTCCACACTAATACAAGTGCAAAAGTGGTTTCCTGCAACAACACAAGTGCGAAAAGTGGTTTTTCAACACTATCACAAGTGCAAAAAGTGTTTTTTCCACACTAATACAAGTGCAAAAGTGGTTTCCTGCACCAACACAAGTGCGAAAAGTGGTTTTTCAACACTAACACAAGTGCGAAAAGTGGTTTTTCAACACTAACACAAGTGCGAAAAGTGGTTTTTCAACACTAACACAAGTGCGAAAAGTGGTTTTTCAACACTAACACAAGTGCGAAAAGTGGTTTTTCAACACTATCACAAGTGCAAAAAGTGTTTTTTCCACACTAATACAAGTGAAAAAGTGGTTTCCTGCAACAACACAAGTGCGAAAAGTGGTTTTTCAACACTAACACAAGTGCGAAAAGTGGTTTTTCAACACTAACACAAGTGCGAAAAGTGGTTTTTCCAAACTAATACAAGTGCAAAAGTGGTTTCCTGCACCAACACAAGTGCGAAAAGTGGTTTTTCAACACTAACACAAGTGCAAAAAGTGTTTTTTCCACACTAATACAAGTGCAAAAGTGGTTTCCTGCACCAACACAAGTGCGAAAAGTGGTTTTTCAACACTAACACAAGTGCGAAAAGTGGTTTTTCAACACTACCACAAGTGCAAAAAGTGGTTTTTCCACACTAATACAAGTGCAAAAGTGGTTTCCTGCACCAACACGAGTGCGAAAAGTGGTTTTTCAACACTAACACAAGTGCGAAAAGTGGTTTTTCAACATGAACACAAGTGCGAAAAGTGGTTTTTCAACATGAACACAAGTGCGAAAAGTGGTTTTCCACACTAATACAAGTGCAAAAGTGGTTTCCTGCACCAACACAAGTGCGAAAAGTGGTTTTTCAACACTAACACAAGTGCAAAAAGTGGTTTTTCAACACTAACACAAGGGCGAAAAGTGGTTTTTCAACACTATCACAAGTGCAAAAAGTGTTTTTCCCACACTAATACAAGTGCAAAAGTGGTTCCCTGCACCAACACAAGTGCGAAAAGTGGTTTTTCAACACTAACACAAGTGCGAAAAGTGGTTTTTCAACACTATCACAAGTGCAAAAAGTGTTTTTTCCACACTAATACAAGTGCAAAAGTGGTTTTTCAACACTAACACAAGTGCGAAAAGTGGTTTTTCACACTAATACAAGTGCAAAAGTGGTTTTTCAACACTATCACAAGTGCAAAAAGTGTTTTTTCCACACTAATACAAGTGCAAAAGTGGTTTCCTGCACCAACACAAGTGCGAAAAGTGGTTTTTCAACACTAACACAAGTGCAAAAAGTGGTTTTTCAACACTAACACAAGTGCGAAAAGTGGTTTTTCAACACTAACACAAGTGCGAAAAGTGGTTTTTCAACACTATCACAAGTGCAAAAAGTGTTTTTTCCACACTAATACAAGTGCAAAAGTGGTTTCCTGCAACAACACAAGTGCGAAAAGTGGTTTTTCAACACTAACACAAGTGCGAAAAGTGGTTTTTCAACACTAACACAAGTGCGAAAAGTGGTTTTTCCAAACTAATACAAGTGCAAAAGTGGTTTCCTGCACCAACACAAGTGCGAAAAGTGGTTTTTCAACACTAACACAAGTGCGAAAAGTGGTTTTTCAACACTAACACAAGTGCGAAAAGTGGTTTTTCCAAACTAATACAAGTGCAAAAGTGGTTTCCTGCACCAACACAAGTGCGAAAAGTGGTTTTTCAACACTATCACAAGTGCAAAAAGTGTTTTTTCCACACTAATTCAAGTGCAAAAGTGGTTTCCTGCACCAACACAAGTGCGAAAAGTGGTTTTTCAACACTAACACAAGTGCGAAAAGTGGTTTTTCAACATGAACACAAGTGCGAAAAGTGGTTTTTCAACATGAACACAAGTGCAAAAAGTGGTTTTTCCACACTAATACAAGTGCAAAAGTGGTTTCCTGCACCAACACAAGTGCGAAAAGTGGTTTTTCAACACTAACACAAGTGCGAAAAGTGGTTTTTCAACACTAACACAAGGGCGAAAAGTGGTTTTTCAACACTATTCACAAGTTGCAAAAAGTGTTTTTCCACACTAATACAAGTGCAAAAGTGGTTCCCTGCACCAACACAAGTGCGAAAAGTGGTTTTTCAACACTAACACAAGTGCGAAAAGTGGTTTTTCAACACTATCACAAGTGCAAAAAGTGTTTTTTCCACACAATACAAGTGCAAAAGTGGTTTCCTGCACCAACACAAGTGCGAAAAGTGGTTTTTCAACACTAACACAAGTGCGAAAAGTGGTTTTTCAATACTAACACAAGGGCGAAAAGTGGTTTTTCAACACTATCACAATTGCAAAAAGTGTTTTTTCCACACTAATACAAGTGCAAAAGTGGTTCCCTGCACCAACACAAGTGCGAAAAGTGGTTTTTCAACACGAACACAAGTGCGAAAAGTGGTTTTTCAACACTAACACAAGTGCGAAAATGGTTTTTCACACTAATACAAGTGCAAAAGTGGTTTCCTGCACCAACACAAGTGCGAAAAGTGGTTTTCAACACTAACACAAGTGCGAAAAGTGGTTTTTCAACACTAACACAAGTGTGAAAAGTGGTTTTTCTACACTAACACAAGTGCAAAAGTGCTTTCCTGCACCAACACAAGTGCGAAAAGTGGTTTTTGAACACTAACAGAAGTGCGAAAAGTGGTTTTTCAACACTAACACAAGTGCGAAAAGTGGTTTTTCAACACTAACACAAGTGCGAAAAGTGGTTTTTCAACACTAACACAAGTGCAAAAAGTGGTTTTTCCACACTTATACAAGTGCAAAAGTGGTTTCCTGCACCAACACAAGTGCGAAAAGTGGTTTTTCAACACTAACACAAGTGCGAAAAGTGGTTTTTCACCACTATCAC
This sequence comes from Myxine glutinosa, assembly GCF_964187855.1. Lineage (NCBI taxonomy): Eukaryota > Metazoa > Chordata > Myxini > Myxiniformes > Myxinidae > Myxine > Myxine glutinosa. Next base: position 21,378 of record NW_027617503.1, on the reverse strand, counting down.
AAGTGCAAAAAGTGGTTTTTCCACACTAATACAAGTGCAAAAAGTGGTTTTTCCACACTAATACAAGTGCAAAAGTGGTTTCCTGCACCAACACAAGTGCGAAAAGTGGTTTTTCAACACTAACACAAGTGCGAAAAGTGGTTTTTCAACACTATCACAAGTGCAAAAAGTGGTTTTTCAACACTAACACAAGTGCGAAAAGTGTTTTTTCCACACTAATACAAGTGCAAAAGTGGTTTCCTGCACCAACACAAGTGCGAAAAGTGTTTTTTCAACACTAACACAAGTGCGAAAAGTGGTTTTTCAACACTATCACAAGTGCAAAAAGTGTTTTTTCTACACTAATACAAGTGCAAAAGTGGTTTCCTGCACCAACACAAGTGCGAAAAGTGGTTTTTCAACACTAACACAAGTGCAAAAAGTGGTTTTTCAACACTAACACAAGTGCGAAAAGTGGTTTTTCAACACTAACACAAGTGCGAAAAGTGGTTTTTCAACACTATCACAAGTGCAAAAAGTGTTTTTTCCACACTAATACAAGTGCAAATGTGGTTTCCTGCAACAACACAAGTGCGAAAAGTGGTTTTTCAACACTAACACAAGTGCGAAAAGTGGTTTTTCAACACTAACACAAGTGCGAAAAGTGGTTTTTCCAAACTAATACAAGTGCAAAAGTGGTTTCCTGCACCAACACAAGTGCGAAAAGTGGTTTTTCAACACTAACACAAGTGCGAAAAGTGGTTTTTCAACACTAACACAAGTGCGAAAAGTGGTTTTTCCAAACTAATACAAGTGCAAAAGTGGTTTCCTGCACCAACACAAGTGCGAAAAGTGGTTTTTCAACACTATCACAAGTGCAAAAAGTGTTTTTTCCACACTAATACAAGTGCAAAAGTGGTTTCCTGCACCAACACAAGTGCGAAAAGTGGTTTTTCAACACTAACACAAGTGCGAAAAGTGGTTTTTCAACATGAACACAAGTGCGAAAAGTGGTTTTTCAACATGAACACAAGTGCAAAAAGTGGTTTTTCCACACTAATACAAGTGCAAAAGTGGTTTCCTGCACCAACACAAGTGCGAAAAGTGGTTTTTCAACACTAACACAAGTGCGAAAAGTGGTTTTTCAACACTAACACAAGGGCGAAAAGTGGTTTTTCAACACTATCACAAGTGCAAAAAGTGTTTTTTCCACACTAATACAAGTGCAAAAGTGGTTCCCTGCACCAACACAAGTGCGAAAAGTGGTTTTTCAACACTAACACAAGTGCGAAAAGTGGTTTTTCAACACTATCACAAGTGCAAAAAGTGTTTTTTCCACACTAATACAAGTGCAAAAGTGGTTTCCTGCACCAACACAAGTGCGAAAAGTGGTTTTTCAACACTAACACAAGTGCGAAAAGTGGTTTTTCAATACTAACACAAGGGCGAAAAGTGGTTTTTCAACACTATCACAATTGCAAAAAGTGTTTTTTCCACACTAATACAAGTGCAAAAGTGGTTCCCTGCACCAACACAAGTACGAAAAGTGGTTTTTCAACACGAACACAAGTGCGAAAAGTGGTTTTTCAACACTAACACAAGTGCGAAAATGGTTTTTCACACTAATACAAGTGCAAAAGTGGTTTCCTGCACCAACACAAGTGCGAAAAGTGGTTTTTCAACACTAACACAAGTGCGAAAAGTGGTTTTTCAACACTAACACAAGTGTGAAAAGTGGTTTTTCTACACTAACACAAGTGCAAAAGTGCTTTCCTGCACCAACACAAGTGCGAAAAGTGGTTTTTGAACACTAACAGAAGTGCGAAAAGTGGTTTTTCAACACTAACACAAGTGCGAAAAGTGGTTTTTCAACACTAACACAAGTGCGAAAAGTGGTTTTTCAACACTAACACAAGTGCAAAAAGTGGTTTTTCCACACTTATACAAGTGCAAAAGTGGTTTCCTGCACCAACACAAGTGCGAAAAGTGGTTTTTCAACACTAACACAAGTGTGAAAAGTGGTTTTTCAACACTATCACAAGTGCAAAAAGTGGTTTTTCCACACTAATACAAGTGCAAAAGTGGTTTCCTGCACCAACACAAGTGCGAAAAGTGGTTTTTCAACACTAACACAAGTGCGAAAAGTGGTTTTTCAACACTATCACAAGTGCAAAAAGTGGTTTTTCAACACTAACACAAGTGCGAAAAGTGTTTTTTCCACACTAATACAAGTGCAAAAGTGGTTTCCTGCACCAACACAAGTGCGAAAAGTGTTTTTTCAACACTAACACAAGTGCGAAAAGTGGTTTTTCAACACTATCACAAGTGCAAAAAGTGTTTTTTCTACACTAATACAAGTGCAAAAGTGGTTTCCTGCACCAACACAAGTGCGAAAAGTGGTTTTTCAACACTAACACAAGTGCGAAAAGTGGTTTTTCAACACTAACACAAGTGCAAAAAGTGGTTTTTCCACACTAATACAAGTGCAAAAGTGGTTTCCTGCACCAACACGAGTGCGAAAAGTGGTTTTTCAACACTAACACAAGTGCGAAAAGTGGTTTTTCAACACTAACACAAGTGCGAAAAGTGGTTTTTCAACATGAACACAAGTGCGAAAAGTGGTTTTTCAAAATGAACACAAGTGCGAAAAGTGGTTTTTCCACACTAATACAAGTGCAAAAGTGGTTTCCTGCACCAACACAAGTGCGAAAAGTGGTTTTTCAACACTAACACAAGTGCGAAAAGTGTTTTTTCCACACTAATACAAGTGCAAAAGTGGTTTCCTGCACCAACACAAGTGTGAAAAGTGGTTTTTCAACACTAACACAAGTGCGAAAAGTGGTTTTTCAACACTAACACAAGTGCAAAAAGTGGTTTTTCAACACTATCTCAAGTGCAAAAAGTGTTTTTTCCACACTAATACAAGTGCAAAAGTGGTTTCCTGCACCAACACAAGTGCGAAAAGTGGTTTTTCAACACTAACACAAGTGCGAAAAGTGGTTTTTCAATACTAACACAAGGGCGAAAAGTGGTTTTTCAACACTATCACAAGTGCAAAAAGTGTTTTTTCCACACTAATACAAGTGCAAAAGTGGTTCCCTGCACCAACACAAGTGCGAAAAGTGGTTTTTCAACACGAACACAAGTGCGAAAAGTGGTTTTTCAACACTAACACAAGTGCGAAAAGTGGTTTTTCACACTAATACAAGTGCAAAAGTGGTTTTTCAACACTATCACAAGTGCAAAAAGTGTTTTTTCCACACTAATACAAGTGCAAAAGTGGTTTCCTGCACCAACACAAGTGCGAAAAGTGGTTTTTCAACACTAACACAAGTGCAAAAAGTGGTTTTTCAACACTAACACAAGTGCGAAAAGTGGTTTTTCAACACTAACACAAGTGCGAAAAGTGGTTTTTCAACACTATCACAAGTGCAAAAAGTGTTTTTTCCACACTAATACAAGTGCAAAAGTGGTTTCCTGCAACAACACAAGTGCGAAAAGTGGTTTTTCAACACTATCACAAGTGCAAAAAGTGTTTTTTCCACACTAATACAAGTGCAAAAGTGGTTTCCTGCACCAACACAAGTGCGAAAAGTGGTTTTTCAACACTAACACAAGTGCGAAAAGTGGTTTTTCAACACTAACACAAGTGCGAAAAGTGGTTTTTCAACACTAACACAAGTGCGAAAAGTGGTTTTTCAACACTAACACAAGTGCGAAAAGTGGTTTTTCAACACTATCACAAGTGCAAAAAGTGTTTTTTCCACACTAATACAAGTGAAAAAGTGGTTTCCTGCAACAACACAAGTGCGAAAAGTGGTTTTTCAACACTAACACAAGTGCGAAAAGTGGTTTTTCAACACTAACACAAGTGCGAAAAGTGGTTTTTCCAAACTAATACAAGTGCAAAAGTGGTTTCCTGCACCAACACAAGTGCGAAAAGTGGTTTTTCAACACTAACACAAGTGCAAAAAGTGTTTTTTCCACACTAATACAAGTGCAAAAGTGGTTTCCTGCACCAACACAAGTGCGAAAAGTGGTTTTTCAACACTAACACAAGTGCGAAAAGTGGTTTTTCAACACTACCACAAGTGCAAAAAGTGGTTTTTCCACACTAATACAAGTGCAAAAGTGGTTTCCTGCACCAACACGAGTGCGAAAAGTGGTTTTTCAACACTAACACAAGTGCGATAAGTGGTTTTTCAACATGAACACAAGTGCGAAAAGTGGTTTTTCAACATGAACACAAGTGCGAAAAGTGGTTTTCCACACTAATACAAGTGCAAAAGTGGTTTCCTGCACCAACACAAGTGCGAAAAGTGGTTTTTCAACACTAACACAAGTGCGAAAAGTGGTTTTTCAACACTAACACAAGGGCGAAAAGTGGTTTTTCAACACTATCACAAGTGCAAAAAGTGTTTTTCCCACACTAATACAAGTGCAAAAGTGGTTCCCTGCACCAACACAAGTGCGAAAAGTGGTTTTTCAACACTAACACAAGTGCGAAAAGTGGTTTTTCAACACTATCACAAGTGCAAAAAGTGTTTTTTCCACACTAATACAAGTGCAAAAGTGGTTTTTCAACACTAACACAAGTGCGAAAAGTGGTTTTTCACACTAATACAAGTGCAAAAGTGGTTTTTCAACACTATCACAAGTGCAAAAAGTGTTTTTTCCACACTAATACAAGTGCAAAAGTGGTTTCCTGCACCAACACAAGTGCGAAAAGTGGTTTTTCAACACTAACACAAGTGCAAAAAGTGGTTTTTCAACACTAACACAAGTGCGAAAAGTGGTTTTTCAACACTAACACAAGTGCGAAAAGTGGTTTTTCAACACTATCACAAGTGCAAAAAGTGTTTTTTCCACACTAATACAAGTGCAAAAGTGGTTTCCTGCAACAACACAAGTGCGAAAAGTGGTTTTTCAACACTAACACAAGTGCGAAAAGTGGTTTTTCAACACTAACACAAGTGCGAAAAGTGGTTTTTCCAAACTAATACAAGTGCAAAAGTGGTTTCCTGCACCAACACAAGTGCGAAAAGTGGTTTTTCAACACTAACACAAGTGCGAAAAGTGGTTTTTCAACACTAACACAAGTGCGAAAAGTGGTTTTTCCAAACTAATACAAGTGCAAAAGTGGTTTCCTGCACCAACACAAGTGCGAAAAGTGGTTTTTCAACACTATCACAAGTGCAAAAAGTGTTTTTTCCACACTAATACAAGTGCAAAAGTGGTTTCCTGCACCAACACAAGTGCGAAAAGTGGTTTTTCAACACTAACACAAGTGCGAAAAGTGGTTTTTCAACATGAACACAAGTGCGAAAAGTGGTTTTTCAACATGAACACAAGTGCAAAAAGTGGTTTTTCCACACTAATACAAGTGCAAAAGTGGTTTCCTGCACCAACACAAGTGCGAAAAGTGGTTTTTCAACACGAACACAAGTGCGAAAAGTGGTTTTTCAACACTAACACAAGGGCGAAAAGTGGTTTTTCAACACTATCACAAGTGCAAAAAGTGTTTTTTCCACACTAATACAAGTGCAAAAGTGGTTCCCTGCACCAACACAAGTGCGAAAAGTGGTTTTTCAACACTAACACAAGTGCGAAAAGTGGTTTTTCAACACTATCACAAGTGCAAAAAGTGTTTTTTCCACACTAATACAAGTGCAAAAGTGGTTTCCTGCACCAACACAAGTGCGAAAAGTGGTTTTTCAACAATAACACAAGTGCGAAAAGTGGTTTTTCAATACTAACACAAGGGCGAAAAGTGGTTTTTCAACACTATCACAATTGCAAAAAGTGTTTTTTCCACACTAATACAAGTGCAAAAGTGGTTCCCTGCACCAACACAAGTGCGAAAAGTGGTTTTTCAACACGAACACAAGTGCGAAAAGTGGTTTTTCAACACTAACACAAGTGCGAAAATGGTTTTTCACACTAATACAAGTGCAAAAGTGGTTTCCTGCACCAACACAAGTGCGAAAAGTGGTTTTTCAACACTAACACAAGTGCGAAAAGTGGTTTTTCAACACTATCACAAGTGCAAAAAGTGTTTTTTCCACACTAGTACAAGTGCAAAAGTGGTTTCCTGCACCAACACAAGTGCGAAAAGTGGTTTTTCAACACTAACACAAGTGCGAAAAGTGGTTTTTCAACACTATCACAAGTGCAAAAAGTGGTTTTTCAACACTAACACAAGTGCGAAAAGTGTTTTTTCCACACTAATACAAGTGCAAAAGTGGTTTCCTGCACCAACACAAGTGCGAAAAGTGGTTTTTCAACACTATCACAAGTGCAAAAAGTGTTTTTTCCACACTAATACAAGTGCAAAAGTGGTTTCCTGCACCAACACAAGTGCGAAAAGTGGTTTTTCAACACTAACACAAGTGCGAAAAGTGGTTTTTCAACACTAACACAAGTGCGAAAAGTGGTTTTTCAACACTATCACAAGTGCAAAAAGTGTTTTTTCCACACTAATACAAGTGCAAAAGTGGTTTCCTGCAACAACACAAGTGCGAAAAGTGGTTTTTCAACACTATCACAAGTGCAAAAAGTGTTTTTTCCACACTAATACAAGTGCAAAAGTGGTTTCCTGCACCAACACAAGTGCGAAAAGTGGTTTTTCAACACTAACACAAGTGCGAAAAGTGGTTTTTCAACACTAACACAAGTGCGAAAAGTGGTTTTTCAACACTAACACAAGTGCGAAAAGTGGTTTTTCAACACTAACACAAGTGCGAAAAGTGGTTTTTCAACACTATCACAAGTGCAAAAAGTGTTTTTTCCACACTAATACAAGTGCAAAAGTGGTTTCCTGCAACAACACAAGTGCGAAAAGTGGTTTTTCAACACTAACACAAGTGCGAAAAGTGGTTTTTCAACACTAACACAAGTGCGAAAAGTGGTTTTTCCAAACTAATACAAGTGCAAAAGTGGTTTCCTGCACCAACACAAGTGCGAAAAGTGGTTTTTCAACACTAACACAAGTGCAAAAAGTGTTTTTTCCACACTAATACAAGTGCAAAAGTGGTTTCCTGCACCAACACAAGTGCGAAAAGTGGTTTTTCAACACTAACACAAGTGCGAAAAGTGGTTTTTCAACACTACCACAAGTGCAAAAAGTGGTTTTTCCACACTAATACAAGTGCAAAAGTGGTTTCCTGCACCAACACGAGTGCGAAAAGTGGTTTTTCAACACTAACACAAGTGCGAAAAGTGGTTTTTCAACACTAACACAAGTGCGAAAAGTGGTTTTTCAACACTATCACAAGTGCAAAAAGTGTTTTTTCCACACTAATACAAGTGCAAAAGTGGTTTCCTGCAACAACACAAGTGCGAAAAGTGGTTTTTCAACACTAACACAAGGGCGAAAAGTGGTTTTTCAACACTATCACAAGTGCAAAAAGTGTTTTTTCCACACTAATACAAGTGCAAAAGTGGTTCCCTGCACCAACACAAGTGCGAAAAGTGGTTTTTCAACACTAACACAAGTGCGAAAAGTGGTTTTTCAACACTATCACAAGTGCAAAAAGTGTTTTTTCCACACTAATACAAGTGCAAAAGTGGTTTCCTGCACCAACACAAGTGCGAAAAGTGGTTTTTCAACAATAACACAAGTGCGAAAAGTGGTTTTTCAATACTAACACAAGGGCGAAAAGTGGTTTTTCAACACTATCACAATTGCAAAAAGTGTTTTTTCCACACTAATACAAGTGCAAAAGTGGTTCCCTGCACCAACACAAGTGCGAAAAGTGGTTTTTCAACACGAACACAAGTGCGAAAAGTGGTTTTTCAACACTAACACAAGTGCGAAAATGGTTTTTCACACTAATACAAGTGCAAAAGTGGTTTCCTGCACCAACACAAGTGCGAAAAGTGGTTTTTCAACACTAACACAAGTGCGAAAAGTGGTTTTTCAACACTATCACAAGTGCAAAAAGTGTTTTTTCCACACTAGTACAAGTGCAAAAGTGGTTTCCTGCACCAACACAAGTGCGAAAAGTGGTTTTTCAACACTAACACAAGTGCGAAAAGTGGTTTTTCAACACTATCACAAGTGCAAAAAGTGGTTTTTCAACACTAACACAAGTGCGAAAAGTGTTTTTTCCACACTAATACAAGTGCAAAAGTGGTTTCCTGCACCAACACAAGTGCGAAAAGTGGTTTTTCAACACTATCACAAGTGCAAAAAGTGTTTTTTCCACACTAATACAAGTGCAAAAGTGGTTTCCTGCACCAACACAAGTGCGAAAAGTGGTTTTTCAACACTAACACAAGTGCGAAAAGTGGTTTTTCAACACTAACACAAGTGCGAAAAGTGGTTTTTCAACACTATCACAAGTGCAAAAAGTGTTTTTTCCACACTAATACAAGTGCAAAAGTGGTTTCCTGCAACAACACAAGTGCGAAAAGTGGTTTTTCAACACTATCACAAGTGCAAAAAGTGTTTTTTCCACACTAATACAAGTGCAAAAGTGGTTTCCTGCACCAACACAAGTGCGAAAAGTGGTTTTTCAACACTAACACAAGTGCGAAAAGTGGTTTTTCAACACTAACACAAGTGCGAAAAGTGGTTTTTCAACACTAACACAAGTGCGAAAAGTGGTTTTTCAACACTAACACAAGTGCGAAAAGTGGTTTTTCAACACTATCACAAGTGCAAAAAGTGTTTTTTCCACACTAATACAAGTGCAAAAGTGGTTTCCTGCAACAACACAAGTGCGAAAAGTGGTTTTTCAACACTAACACAAGTGCGAAAAGTGGTTTTTCAACACTAACACAAGTGCGAAAAGTGGTTTTTCCAAACTAATACAAGTGCAAAAGTGGTTTCCTGCACCAACACAAGTGCGAAAAGTGGTTTTTCAACACTAACACAAGTGCAAAAAGTGTTTTTTCCACACTAATACAAGTGCAAAAGTGGTTTCCTGCACCAACACAAGTGCGAAAAGTGGTTTTTCAACACTAACACAAGTGCGAAAAGTGGTTTTTCAACACTACCACAAGTGCAAAAAGTGGTTTTTCCACACTAATACAAGTGCAAAAGTGGTTTCCTGCACCAACACGAGTGCGAAAAGTGGTTTTTCAACACTAACACAAGTGCGAAAAGTGGTTTTTCAACATGAACACAAGTGCGAAAAGTGGTTTTTCAACATGAACACAAGTGCGAAAAGTGGTTTTCCACACTAATACAAGTGCAAAAGTGGTTTCCTGCACCAACACAAGTGCGAAAAGTGGTTTTTCAACACTAACACAAGTGCGAAAAGTGGTTTTTCAACACTAACACAAGGGCGAAAAGTGGTTTTTCAACACTATCACAAGTGCAAAAAGTGTTTTTCCCACACTAATACAAGTGCAAAAGTGGTTCCCTGCACCAACACAAGTGCGAAAAGTGGTTTTTCAACACTAACACAAGTGCGAAAAGTGGTTTTTCAACACTATCACAAGTGCAAATAGTGTTTTTTCCACACTAATACAAGTGCAAAAGTGGTTTTTCAACACTAACACAAGTGCGAAAAGTGGTTTTTCACACTAATACAAGTGCAAAAGTGGTTTTTCAACACTATCACAAGTGCAAAAAGTGTTTTTTCCACACTAATGCAAGTGCAAAAGTGGTTTCCTGCACCAACACAAGTGCGAAAAGTGGTTTTTCAACACTAACACAAGTGCAAAAAGTGGTTTTTCAACACTAACACAAGTGCGAAAAGTGGTTTTTCAACACTAACACAAGTGCGAAAAGTGGTTTTTCAACACTATCACAAGTGCAAAAAGTGTTTTTTCCACACTAATACAAGTGCAAAAGTGGTTTCCTGCAACAACACAAGTGCGAAAAGTGGTTTTTCAACACTAACACAAGTGCGAAAAGTGGTTTTTCAACACTAACACAAGTGCGAAAAGTGGTTTTTCCAAACTAATACAAGTGCAAAAGTGGTTTCCTGCACCAACACAAGTGCGAAAAGTGGTTTTTCAACACTAACACAAGTGCGAAAAGTGGTTTTTCAACACTAACACAAGTGCGAAAAGTGGTTTTTCCAAACTAATACAAGTGCAAAAGTGGTTTCCTGCACCAACACAAGTGCGAAAAGTGGTTTTTCAACACTATCACAAGTGCAAAAAGTGTTTTTTCCACACTAATACAAGTGCAAAAGTGGTTTCCTGCACCAACACAAGTGCGAAAAGTGGTTTTTCAACACTAACACAAGTGCGAAAAGTGGTTTTTCAACATGAACACAAGTGCGAAAAGTGGTTTTTCAACATGAACACAAGTGCAAAAAGTGGTTTTTCCACACTAATACAAGTGCAAAAGTGGTTTCCTGCACCAACACAAGTGCGAAAAGTGGTTTTTCAACACTAACACAAGTGCGAAAAGTGGTTTTTCAACACTAACACAAGGGCGAAAAGTGGTTTTTCAACACTATCACAAGTGCAAAAAGTGTTTTTTCCACACTAATACAAGTGCAAAAGTGGTTCCCTGCACCAACACAAGTGCGAAAAGTGGTTTTTCAACACTAACACAAGTGCGAAAAGTGGTTTTTCAACACTATCACAAGTGCAAAAAGTGTTTTTTCCACACTAATACAAGTGCAAAAGTGGTTTCCTGCACCAACACAAGTGCGAAAAGTGGTTTTTCAACACTAACACAAGTGCGAAAAGTGGTTTTTCAATACTAACACAAGGGCGAAAAGTGGTTTTTCAACACTATCACAATTGCAAAAAGTGTTTTTTCCACACTAATACAAGTGCAAAAGTGGTTCCCTGCACCAACACAAGTGCGAAAAGTGGTTTTTCAACACGAACACAAGTGCGAAAAGTGGTTTTTCAACACTAACACAAGTGCGAAAATGGTTTTTCACACTAATACAAGTGCAAAAGTGGTTTCCTGCACCAACACAAGTGCGAAAAGTGGTTTTTCAACACTAACACAAGTGCGAAAAGTGGTTTTTCAACACTATCACAAGTGCAAAAAGTGTTTTTTCCACACTAATACAAGTGCAAAAGTGGTTTGCTGCACCAACACAAGTGCGAAAAGTGGTTTTTCAACACTAACACAAGTGCGAAAAGTGGTTTTTCAACACTATCACAAGTGCAAAAAGTGGTTTTTCAACACTAACACAAGTGCGAAAAGTGTTTTTTCCACACTAATACAAGTGCAAAAGTGGTTTCCTGCACCAACACAAGTGCGAAAAGTGGTTTTTCAACACTATCACAAGTGCAAAAAGTGTTTTTTCCACACTAATACAAGTGCAAAAGTGGTTTCCTGCACCAACACAAGTGCGAAAAGTGGTTTTTCAACACTAACACAAGTGCGAAAAGTGGTTTTTCAACACTAACACAAGTGCGAAAAGTGGTTTTTCAACACTAACACAAGTGCGAAAAGTGGTTTTTCAACACTATCACAAGGGCAAAAAGTGTTTTTTCCACACTAATACAAGTGCAAAAGTGGTTTCCTGCAACAACACAAGTGCGAAAAGTGGTTTTTCAACACTATCACAAGTGCAAAAAGTGTTTTTTCCACACTAATACAAGTGCAAAAGTGGTTTCCTGCACCAACACAAGTGCGAAAAGTGGTTTTTCAACACTAACACAAGTGCGAAAAGTGGTTTTTCAACACTAACACAAGTGCGAAAAGTGGTTTTTCAACACTAACACAAGTGCGAAAAGTGGTTTTTCAACACTAACACAAGTGCGAAAAGTGGTTTTTCAACACTATCACAAGTGCAAAAAGTGTTTTTTCCACACTAATACAAGTGCAAAAGTGGTTTCCTGCAACAACACAAGTGCGAAAAGTGGTTTTTCAACACTAACACAAGTGCGAAAAGTGGTTTTTCAACACTAACACAAGTGCGAAAAGTGGTTTTTCCAAACTAATACAAGTGCAAAAGTGGTTTCCTGCACCAACACAAGTGCGAAAAGTGGTTTTTCAACACTAACACAAGTGCAAAAAGTGTTTTTTCCACACTAATACAAGTGCAAAAGTGGTTTCCTGCACCAACACAAGTGCGAAAAGTGGTTTTTCAACACTAACACAAGTGCGAAAAGTGGTTTTTCAACACTACCACAAGTGCAAAAAGTGGTTTTTCCACACTAATACAAGTGCAAAAGTGGTTTCCTGCACCAACACGAGTGCGAAAAGTGGTTTTTCAACACTAACACAAGTGCGAAAAGTGGTTTTTCAACATGAACACAAGTGCGAAAAGTGGTTTTTCAACATGAACACAAGTGCGAAAAGTGGTTTTCCACACTAATACAAGTGCAAAAGTGGTTTCCTGCACCAACACAAGTGCGAAAAGTGGTTTTTCAACACTAACACAAGTGCGAAAAGTGGTTTTTCAACACTAACACAAGGGCGAAAAGTGGTTTTTCAACACTATCACAAGTGCAAAAAGTGTTTTTCCCACACTAATACAAGTGCAAAAGTGGTTCCCTGCACCAACACAAGTGCGAAAAGTGGTTTTTCAACACTAACACAAGTGCGAAAAGTGGTTTTTCAACACTATCACCAGTGCAAAAAGTGTTTTTTCCACACTAATACAAGTGCAAAAGTGGTTTTTCAACACTAACACAAGTGCGAAAAGTGGTTTTTCACACTAATACAAGTGCAAAAGTGGTTTTTCAACACTATCACAAGTGCAAAAAGTGTTTTTTCCACACTAATACAAGTGCAAAAGTGGTTTCCTGCACCAACACAAGTGCGAAAAGTGGTTTTTCAACACTAACACAAGTGCGAAAAGTGGTTTTTCAACATGAACACAAGTGCGAAAAGTGGTTTTTCAACATGAACACAAGTGCAAAAAGTGGTTTTTCCACACTAATACAAGTGCAAAAGTGGTTTCCTGCACCAACACAAGTGCGAAAAGTGGTTTTTCAACACTAACACAAGTGCGAAAAGTGGTTTTTCAACACTAACACAAGGGCGAAAAGTGGTTTTTCAACACTATCACAAGTGCAAAAAGTGTTTTTTCCACACTAATACAAGTGCAAAAGTGGTTCCCTGCACCAACACAAGTGCGAAAAGTGGTTTTTCAACACTAACACAAGTGCGAAAAGTGGTTTTTCAACACTATCACAAGTGCAAAAAGTGTTTTTTCCACACTAATACAAGTGCAAAAGTGGTTTCCTGCACCAACACAAGTGCGAAAAGTGGTTTTTCAACACTAACACAAGTGCGAAAAGTGGTTTTTCAATACTAACACAAGGGCGAAAAGTGGTTTTTCAACACTATCACAATTGCAAAAAGTGTTTTTTCCACACTAATACAAGTGCAAAAGTGGTTCCCTGCACCAACACAAGTGCGAAAAGTGGTTTTTCAACACGAACACAAGTGCGAAAAGTGGTTTTTCAACACTAACACAAGTGCGAAAATGGTTTTTCACACTAATACAAGTGCAAAAGTGGTTTCCTGCACCAACACAAGTGCGAAAAGTGGTTTTTCAACACTAACACAAGTGCGAAAAGTGGTTTTTCAACACTATCACAAGTGCAAAAAGTGTTTTTTCCACACTAATACAAGTGCAAAAGTGGTTTGCTGCACCAACACAAGTGCGAAAAGTGGTTTTTCAACACTAACACAAGTGCGAAAAGTGGTTTTTCAACACTATCACAAGTGCAAAAAGTGGTTTTTCAACACTAACACAAGTGCGAAAAGTGTTTTTTCCACACTAATACAAGTGCAAAAGTGGTTTCCTGCACCAACACAAGTGCGAAAAGTGGTTTTTCAACACTATCACAAGTGCAAAAAGTGTTTTTTCCACACTAATACAAGTGCAAAAGTGGTTTCCTGCACCAACACAAGTGCGAAAAGTGGTTTTTCAACACTAACACAAGTGCGAAAAGTGGTTTTTCAACACTAACACAAGTGCGAAAAGTGGTTTTTCAACACTAACACAAGTGCGAAAAGTGGTTTTTCAACACTATCACAAGGGCAAAAAGTGTTTTTTCCACACTAATACAAGTGCAAAAGTGGTTTCCTGCAACAACACAAGTGCGAAAAGTGGTTTTTCAACACTATCACAAGTGCAAAAAGTGTTTTTTCCACACTAATACAAGTGCAAAAGTGGTTTCCTGCACCAACACAAGTGCGAAAAGTGGTTTTTCAACACTAACACAAGTGCGAAAAGTGGTTTTTCAACACTAACACAAGTGCGAAAAGTGGTTTTTCAACACTAACACAAGTGCGAAAAGTGGTTTTTCAACACTAACACAAGTGCGAAAAGTGGTTTTTCAACACTATCACAAGTGCAAAAAGTGTTTTTTCCACACTAATACAAGTGCAAAAGTGGTTTCCTGCAACAACACAAGTGCGAAAAGTGGTTTTTCAACACTAACACAAGTGCGAAAAGTGGTTTTTCAACACTAACACAAGTGCGAAAAGTGGTTTTTCCAAACTAATACAAGTGCAAAAGTGGTTTCCTGCACCAACACAAGTGCGAAAAGTGGTTTTTCAACACTAACACAAGTGCAAAAAGTGTTTTTTCCACACTAATACAAGTGCAAAAGTGGTTTCCTGCACCAACACAAGTGCGAAAAGTGGTTTTTCAACACTAACACAAGTGCGAAAAGTGGTTTTTCAACACTACCACAAGTGCAAAAAGTGGTTTTTCCACACTAATACAAGTGCAAAAGTGGTTTCCTGCACCAACACGAGTGCGAAAAGTGGTTTTTCAACACTAACACAAGTGCGAAAAGTGGTTTTTCAACATGAACACAAGTGCGAAAAGTGGTTTTTCAACATGAACACAAGTGCGAAAAGTGGTTTTCCACACTAATACAAGTGCAAAAGTGGTTTCCTGCACCAACACAAGTGCGAAAAGTGGTTTTTCAACACTAACACAAGTGCGAAAAGTGGTTTTTCAACACTAACACAAGGGCGAAAAGTGGTTTTTCAACACTATCACAAGTGCAAAAAGTGTTTTTCCCACACTAATACAAGTGCAAAAGTGGTTCCCTGCACCAACACAAGTGCGAAAAGTGGTTTTTCAACACTAACACAAGTGCGAAAAGTGGTTTTTCAACACTATCACCAGTGCAAAAAGTGTTTTTTCCACACTAATACAAGTGCAAAAGTGGTTTTTCAACACTAACACAAGTGCGAAAAGTGGTTTTTCACACTAATACAAGTGCAAAAGTGGTTTTTCAACACTATCACAAGTGCAAAAAGTGTTTTTTCCACACTAATACAAGTGCAAAAGTGGTTTCCTGCACCAACACAAGTGCGAAAAGTGGTTTTTCAACACTAACACAAGTGCAAAAAGTGGTTTTTCAACACTAACACAAGTGCGAAAAGTGGTTTTTCAACACTAACACAAGTGCGAAAAGTGGTTTTTCAACACTATCACAAGTGCAAAAAGTGTTTTTTCCACACTAATACAAGTGCAAAAGTGGTTTCCTGCAACAACACAAGTGCGAAAAGTGGTTTTTCAACACTAACACAAGTGCGAAAAGTGGTTTTTCAACACTAACACAAGTGCGAAAAGTGGTTTTTCCAAACTAATACAAGTGCAAAAGTGGTTTCCTGCACCAACACAAGTGCGAAAAGTGGTTTTTCAACACTAACACAAGTGCGAAAAGTGGTTTTTCAACACTAACACAAGTGCGAAAAGTGGTTTTTCCAAACTAATACAAGTGCAAAAGTGGTTTCCTGCACCAACACAAGTGCGAAAAGTGGTTTTTCAACACTATCACAAGTGCAAAAAGTGTTTTTTCCACACTAATAGAAGTGCAAAAGTGGTTTCCTGCACCAACACAAGTGCGAAAAGTGGTTTTTCAACACTAACACAAGTGCGAAAAGTGGTTTTTCAACATGAACACAAGTGCGAAAAGTGGTTTTTCAACATGAACACAAGTGCAAAAAGTGGTTTTTCCACACTAATACAAGTGCAAAAGTGGTTTCCTGCACCAACACAAGTGCGAAAAGTGGTTTTTCAAAACTAACACAAGTGCGAAAAGTGGTTTTTCAACACTAACACAAGTGCGAAAAGTGGTTTTTCAACACTATCACAAGTGCAAAAAGTGTTTTTTCCACACTAATACAAGTGCAAAAGTGGTTTCCTGCACCAACACAAGTGCGAAAAGTGGTTTTTCAACACTAACACAAGTGCGAAAAGTGGTTTTTCAATACTAACACAAGGGCGAAAAGTGGTTTTTCAACACTATCACAATTGCAAAAAGTGTTTTTTCCACACTAATACAAGTGCAAAAGTGGTTCCCTGCACCAACACAAGTGCGAAAAGTGGTTTTTCAACACGAACACAAGTGCGAAAAGTGGTTTTTCAACACTAACACAAGTGCGAAAATGGTTTTTCACACTAATACAAGTGCAAAAGTGGTTTCCTGCACCAACACAAGTGCGAAAAGTGGTTTTTCAACACTAACACAAGTGCGAAAAGTGGTTTTTCAACACTATCACAAGTGCAAAAAGTGTTTTTTCCACACTAATACAAGTGCAAAAGTGGTTTGCTGCACCAACACAAGTGCGAAAAGTGGTTTTTCAACACTAACACAAGTGCGAAAAGTGGTTTTTCAACACTATCACAAGTGCAAAAAGTGGTTTTTCAACACTAACACAAGTGCGAAAAGTGTTTTTTCCACACTAATACAAGTGCAAAAGTGGTTTCCTGCACCAACACAAGTGCGAAAAGTGGTTTTTCAACACTATCACAAGTGCAAAAAGTGTTTTTTCCACACTAATACAAGTGCAAAAGTGGTTTCCTGCACCAACACAAGTGCGAAAAGTGGTTTTTCAACACTAACACAAGTGCGAAAAGTGGTTTTTCAACACTAACACAAGTGCGAAAAGTGGTTTTTCAACACTAACACAAGTGCGAAAAGTGGTTTTTCAACACTATCACAAGGGCAAAAAGTGTTTTTTCCACACTAATACAAGTGCAAAAGTGGTTTCCTGCAACAACACAAGTGCGAAAAGTGGTTTTTCAACACTATCACAAGTGCAAAAAGTGTTTTTTCCACACTAATACAAGTGCAAAAGTGGTTTCCTGCACCAACACAAGTGCGAAAAGTGGTTTTTCAACACTAACACAAGTGCGAAAAGTGGTTTTTCAACACTAACACAAGTGCGAAAAGTGGTTTTTCAACACTAACACAAGTGCGAAAAGTGGTTTTTCAACACTAACACAAGTGCGAAAAGTGGTTTTTCAACACTATCACAAGTGCAAAAAGTGTTTTTTCCACACTAATACAAGTGCAAAAGTGGTTTCCTGCAACAACACAAGTGCGAAAAGTGGTTTTTCAACACTAACACAAGTGCGAAAAGTGGTTTTTCAACACTAACACAAGTGCGAAAAGTGGTTTTTCCAAACTAATACAAGTGCAAAAGTGGTTTCCTGCACCAACACAAGTGCGAAAAGTGGTTTTTCAACACTAACACAAGTGCAAAAAGTGTTTTTTCCACACTAATACAAGTGCAAAAGTGGTTTCCTGCACCAACACAAGTGCGAAAAGTGGTTTTTCAACACTAACACAAGTGCGAAAAGTGGTTTTTCAACACTACCACAAGTGCAAAAAGTGGTTTTTCCACACTAATACAAGTGCAAAAGTGGTTTCCTGCACCAACACGAGTGCGAAAAGTGGTTTTTCAACACTAACACAAGTGCGAAAAGTGGTTTTTCAACATGAACACAAGTGCGAAAAGTGGTTTTTCAACATGAACACAAGTGCGAAAAGTGGTTTTCCACACTAATACAAGTGCAAAAGTGGTTTCCTGCACCAACACAAGTGCGAAAAGTGGTTTTTCAACACTAACACAAGTGCGAAAAGTGGTTTTTCAACACTAACACAAGGGCGAAAAGTGGTTTTTCAACACTATCACAAGTGCAAAAAGTGTTTTTCCCACACTAATACAAGTGCAAAAGTGGTTCCCTGCACCAACACAAGTGCGAAAAGTGGTTTTTCAACACTAACACAAGTGCGAAAAGTGGTTTTTCAACACTATCACAAGTGCAAAAAGTGTTTTTTCCACACTAATACAAGTGCAAAAGTGGTTTTTCAACACTAACACAAGTGCGAAAAGTGGTTTTTCACACTAATACAAGTGCAAAAGTGGTTTTTCAACACTATCACAAGTGCAAAAAGTGTTTTTTCCACACTAATACAAGTGCAAAAGTGGTTTCCTGCACCAACACAAGTGCGAAAAGTGGTTTTTCAACACTAACACAAGTGCAAAAAGTGGTTTTTCAACACTAACACAAGTGCGAAAAGTGGTTTTTCAACACTAACACAAGTGCGAAAAGTGGTTTTTCAACACTATCACAAGTGCAAAAAGTGTTTTTTCCACACTAATACAAGTGCAAAAGTGGTTTCCTGCAACAACACAAGTGCGAAAAGTGGTTTTTCAACACTAACACAAGTGCGAAAAGTGGTTTTTCAACACTAACACAAGTGCGAAAAGTGGTTTTTCCAAACTAATACAAGTGCAAAAGTGGTTTCCTGCACCAACACAAGTGCGAAAAGTGGTTTTTCAACACTAACACAAGTGCGAAAAGTGGTTTTTCAACACTAACACAAGTGCGAAAAGTGGTTTTTCCAAACTAATACAAGTGCAAAAGTGGTTTCCTGCACCAACACAAGTGCGAAAAGTGGTTTTTCAACACTATCACAAGTGCAAAAAGTGTTTTTTCCACACTAATAGAAGTGCAAAAGTGGTTTCCTGCACCAACACAAGTGCGAAAAGTGGTTTTTCAACACTAACACAAGTGCGAAAAGTGGTTTTTCAACATGAACACAAGTGCGAAAAGTGGTTTTTCAACATGAACACAAGTGCAAAAAGTGGTTTTTCCACACTAATACAAGTGCAAAAGTGGTTTCCTGCACCAACACAAGTGCGAAAAGTGGTTTTTCAAAACTAACACAAGTGCGAAAAGTGGTTTTTCAACACTAACACAAGGGCGAAAAGTGGTTTTTCAACACTATCACAAGTGCAAAAAGTGTTTTTTCCACACTAATACAAGTGCAAAAGTGGTTCCCTGCACCAACACAAGTGCGAAAAGTGGTTTTTCAACACTAACACAAGTGCGAAAAGTGGTTTTTCAACACTATCACAAGTGCAAAAAGTGTTTTTTCCACACTAATACAAGTGCAAAAGTGGTTTCCTGCAACAACACAAGTGCGAAAAGTGGTTTTTCAACACTAACACAAGTGCGAAAAGTGGTTTTTCAACACTAACACAAGTGCGAAAAGTGGTTTTTCCAAACTAATACAAGTGCAAAAGTGGTTTCCTGCACCAACACAAGTGCGAAAAGTGGTTTTTCAACACTAACACAAGTGCGAAAAGTGGTTTTTCAACACTAACACAAGTGCGAAAAGTGGTTTTTCCAAACTAATACAAGTGCAAAAGTGGTTTCCTGCACCAACACAAGTGCGAAAAGTGGTTTTTCAACACTATCACAAGTGCAAAAAGTGTTTTTTCCACACTAATACAAGTGCAAAAGTGGTTTCCTGCACCAACACAAGTGCGAAAAGTGGTTTTTCAACACTAACACAAGTGCGAAAAGTGGTTTTTCAACATGAACACAAGTGCGAAAAGTGGTTTTTCAACATGAACACAAGTGCAAAAAGTGGTTTTTCCACACTAATACAAGTGCAAAAGTGGTTTCCTGCACCAACACAAGTGCGAAAAGTGGTTTTTCAACACTAACACAAGTGCGAAAAGTGGTTTTTCAACACTAACACAAGGGCGAAAAGTGGTTTTTCAACACTATCACAAGTGCAAAAAGTGTTTTTTCCACACTAATACAAGTGCAAAAGTGGTTCCCTGCACCAACACAAGTGCGAAAAGTGGTTTTTCAACACTAACACAAGTGCGAAAAGTGGTTTTTCAACACTATCACAAGTGCAAAAAGTGTTTTTTTTTCCACACTAATACAAGTGCAAAAGTGGTTTCCTGCACCAACACAAGTGCGAAAAGTGGTTTTTCAACACTAACACAAGTGCGAAAAGTGGTTTTTCAATACTAACACAAGGGCGAAAAGTGGTTTTTCAACACTATCACAATTGCAAAAAGTGTTTTTTCCACACTAATACAAGTGCAAAAGTGGTTCCCTGCACCAACACAAGTGCGAAAAGTGGTTTTTCAACACGAACACAAGTGCGAAAAGTGGTTTTTCAACACTAACACAAGTGCGAAAATGGTTTTTCACACTAATACAAGTGCAAAAGTGGTTTCCTGCACCAACACAAGTGCGAAAAGTGGTTTTTCAACACTAACACAAGTGCGAAAAGTGGTTTTTCAACACTATCACAAGTGCAAAAAGTGTTTTTTCCACACTAATACAAGTGCAAAAGTGGTTTGCTGCACCAACACAAGTGCGAAAAGTGGTTTTTCAACACTAACACAAGTGCGAAAAGTGGTTTTTCAACACTATCACAAGTGCAAAAAGTGGTTTTTCAACACTAACACAAGTGCGAAAAGTGTTTTTTCCACACTAATACAAGTGCAAAAGTGGTTTCCTGCACCAACACAAGTGCGAAAAGTGGTTTTTCAACACTATCACAAGTGCAAAAAGTGTTTTTTCCACACTAATACAAGTGCAAAAGTGGTTTCCTGCACCAACACAAGTGCGAAAAGTGGTTTTTCACACTAACACAAGTGCGAAAAGTGGTTTTTCAACACTAACACAAGTGCGAAAAGTGGTTTTTCAACACTAACACAAGTGCGAAAAGTGGTTTTTCAACACTATCACAAGGGCAAAAAGTGTTTTTTCCACACTAATACAAGTGCAAAAGTGGTTTCCTGCAACAACACAAGTGCGAAAAGTGGTTTTTCAACACTATCACAAGTGCAAAAAGTGTTTTTTCCACACTAATACAAGTGCAAAAGTGGTTTTCCTGCACCAACACAAGTGCGAAAAGTGGTTTTTCAACACTAACACAAGTGCGAAAAGTGGTTTTTCAACACTAACACAAGTGCGAAAAGTGGTTTTTCAACACTACCACAAGTGCAAAAAGTGGTTTTTCCACACTAATACAAGTGCAAAAGTGGTTTCCTGCACCAACACGAGTGCGAAAAGTGGTTTTTCAACACTAACACAAGTGCGAAAAGTGGTTTTTCAACATGAACACAAGTGCGAAAAGTGGTTTTTCAACATGAACACAAGTGCGAAAAGTGGTTTTCCACACTAATACAAGTGCAAAAGTGGTTTCCTGCACCAACACAAGTGCGAAAAGTGGTTTTTCAACACTAACACAAGTGCGAAAAGTGGTTTTTCAACACTAACACAAGGGCGAAAAGTGGTTTTTCAACACTATCACAAGTGCAAAAAGTGTTTTTCCCACACTAATACAAGTGCAAAAGTGGTTCCCTGCACAACACAAGTGCGAAAAGTGGTTTTTCAACACTAACACAAGTGCGAAAAGTGGTTTTTCAACACTATCACAAGTGCAAAAAGT
>NW_027617502.1:0-113286 GCF_964187855.1 Myxine glutinosa | reverse complement strand
AAAGTGGTTTCCTGCAACAACACAAGTGCGAAAAGTGGTTTTTCAACACTAACACAAGTGCGAAAAGTGTTTTTTCAACACTAACACAAGTGCAAAAAGTGGTTTTTCCACAATAACACAAGTGCGAAAAGTGGTTTTTCCACACTAATACAAGTTCAAAAGTAGTTTCCTGCACCAACACAAGTGCGAAAAGTGGTTTTTCAACACTAACACAAGTGCGAAAAGTGGTTTTTCAACACTATCACAAGTGCAAAAAGTGTTTTTTCCACACTAATACAAGTGCAAAAGTGGTTTCCTGCACCAACACAAGTGCGAAAAGTGGTTTTTCAACACTAACACAAGTGCAAAAAGTGGTTTTTCAACACTATCACAAGTGCAAAAAGTGTTTTTTCCACACTAATACAAGTGCAAAAGTGGTTTCCTGCACCAACACAAGTGCGAAAAGTGGTTTTTCAACACTAACACAAGTGCAAAAAGTGTTTTTCCACACTAATACAAGTGCAAAAGTGGTTTCCTGCACCAATACAAGTGCGAAAAGTGGTTTTTCAACACTAACACAAGTGCGAAAAGTGGTTTTTCAACACTATCACAAGTGCAAAAAGTGTTTTTTCCACACTAATACAAGTGCAAAAGTGGTTTCCTGCACCAACACAAGTGTGAAAAGTGGTTTTTCAACACTAACACAAGTGCGAAAAGTGGTTTTTCAACACTATCACAAGTGCAAAAAGTGTTTTTTCACACTAATACAAGTGCAAAAGTGGTTTCCTGCACCAACACAAGTGCAAAAAGTGGTTTTTCAACACTAACACAAGTGCGAAAAGTGGTTTTTCAACACTATCACAAGTGCAAAAAGTGTTTTTTCCACACTAATACAAGTGCAAAAGTGGTTTCCTGCACCAACACAAGTGCGAAAAGTGATTTTTCAACACTAACACAAGTGCAAAAAGTGGTTTTTCAACACTAACACAAGTGCGAAAAGTGTTTTTTCAACACTATCACAAGTGCAAAAAGTGTTTTTTCCACACTAATACAAGTGCAGAAGTGGTTTCCTGCACCAATACAAGTGCGAAAAGTGGTTTTTCAACACTAACACAAGTGCGAAAAGTGGTTTTTCAACACTAACACAAGTGCGAAAAGTGATTTTTCAACACTAACACAAGTGCAAAAAGTGGTTTTTCAACACTAACACAAGTGCGAAAAGTGTTTTTTCAACACTATCACAAGTGCAAAAAGTGTTTTTTCCACACTAATACAAGTGCAGAAGTGGTTTCCTGCACCAATACAAGTGCGAAAAGTGGTTTTTCAACACTAACACAAGTGCGAAAAGTGGTTTTTCAACACTAACACAAGTGCGAAAAGTGGTTTTTCAACACTAACACAAGTGCAAAAGTGGTTTTTCCACAATAACACAAGTGCGAAAAGTGGTTTTTCCACACTAATACAAGTGCAAAAGTAGTTTCCTGCACTAACACAAGTGCGAAAAGTGGTTTTTCAACACTAACACAAGTGCGAAAAGTGGTTTTTCAACACTATCACAAGTGCAAAAAGTGTTTTTTCCACACTAATACAAGTGCAAAAGTGGTTTCCTGCACCAACACAAGTGCGAAAAGTGGTTTTTCAACACTAACACAAGTGCAAAAAGTGGTTTTTCAACACGAACACAAGTGCGAAAAGTGTTTTTTCCACACTAATACAAGTGCAAAAGTGGTTTCCTGCACCAACACAAGTGCGAAAAGAGGTTTTTCAACACTAACACTTGTGCGAAAAGTGGTTTTTCAACACTATCACAAGTGCAAAAAGTGTTTTTTTCCACACTAATACAAGTGCAAAAGTGGTTTCCTGCACCAACACAAGTGCGAAAAGTGGTTTTTCAACACTAACACAAGTGCGAAAAGTGGTTTTTCAACACTATCACAAGTGCAAAAACTGTTTTTTCCACACTAATACAAGTGCAAAAGTGGTTTCCTGCACCAACACAAGTGTGAAAAGTGGTTTTTCAACACTAACACAAGTGCGAAAAGTGGTTTTTCAACACTAACACAAGTGCGAAAAGTGGTTTTTCAACACTAACACAAGAGCGAAAAGTGTTTTTTCCACACTAATACAAGTGCAAAAGTGGTTTCCTGCACCAACACAAGTGCGAAAAGTGGTTTTTCAACACTAACACAAGTGCGAAAAGTGGTTTTTCAACACTAACACAAGTGCGAAAAGTGGTTTTTCAACACTAACACAAGTGCGAAAAGTGGTTTTTCAACACTACCACAAGTGCAAAAAGTGTTTTTTCCACACTAATACAAGTGCAAAAGTGGTTTCCTGCACCAACACAAGTGCGAAAAGTGGTTTTTCAACACTAACACAAGTGCGAAAAGTGGTTTTTCAACACTAACACAAGTGCGAAAAGTGTTTTTTCCACACGAATACAAGTGCAAAAGTGGTTTCCTGCATCAACACAAGTGCGAAAAGTGGTTTTTCAACACTATCACAAGTGCAAAAAGTGGTTTTTCCACACTAATACAAGTGCGAAAAGTGTTTTTTCAACACTATCACAAGTGCAAAAAGTGTTTTTTCCACAATAATACAAGTGCAAAAGTGGTTTCCTGCACTAACACAAGTGTGAAAAGTGGTTTTTCAACACTAACACAAGTGCGAAAAGTGGTTTTTCAACACTAACACAAGTGCGAAAAGTGGTTTTTCAACACTAACACAAGAGCGAAAAGTGTTTTTCCACACTAATACAAGTGCAAAAGTGTTTTCCTGCACCAACACAAGTGCGAAAAGTGGTTTTTCAACACTAATACAAGTGCGAAAAGTGGTTTTTCAACACTATCACAAGTGCAAAAAGTGTTTTTTCCACACTAATACAAGTGCAAAAGTGGTTTCCTGCACCAACACAAGTGCAAAAAGTGGTTTTTCAACACTAACACAAGTGCGAAAAGTGGTTTTTCAACACTATCACAAGTGCAAAAAGTGTTTTTTCCACACTAATACAAGTGCAAAAGTGGTTTCCTGCACCAACACAAGTGCGAAAAGTGGTTTTTCAACACTAACACAAGTGCAAAAAGTGGTTTTTCAACACTAACACAAGTGCGAAAAGTGTTTTTTCAACACTATCACAAGTGCAAAAAGTGTTTTTTCCACACTAATACAAGTGCAAAAGTGGTTTCCTGCACCAATACAAGTGCGAAAAGTGGTTTTTCAATACTAACACAAGTGCGAAAAGTGGTTTTTCAACACTAACACAAGTGCGAAAAGTGGTTTTTACACACTAATACAAGTGCAAAAGTGGTTTCCTGCACCAACTCAAGTGCGAAAAGTGGTTTTTCAACACTAACACAAGTGCGAAAAGTGGTTTTTCAACACTAACACAAGTGCGAAAAGTGGTTTTTCAACACTAACACAAGTGCGAAAAGTGGTTTTTCAACACTATCACAAGTGCAAAAAGTGTTTTTTCCACACTACTACAAGGGCAAAAGTGGTTTCCTGCACCAACACAAGTGCGAAAAGTGGTTTTTCAACACTAACACAAGTGCGAAAAGTGTTTTTTCAACACTAACACAAGTGCGAAAAGTGGTTTTTCCACACCAATACAAGTGCAAAAGTGGTTTTCTGCACCAACACAAGTGGGAAAAGTGGTTTTTCAACACTAACATAAGTGCGAAAAGTGGTTTTTCAACACAAACACAAGTGCGAAAAGTGGTTTTTCAACACTAACACAAGTGCGAAAAGTGGTTTTTCAACACTATCACAAGTGCAAAAAGTGTTTTTTCCACACTAATACAAGTGCAAAAGTGGTTTCCTGCACCAACACAAGTGCGAAAAGTGGTTTTTCAACACTAACACAAGTGCGAAAAGTGGTTTTTCAACACTAACACAAGTGCGAAAAGTGTTTTTTCCACACGAATACAAGTGCAAAAGTGGTTTCCTGCATCAACACAAGTGCGAAAAGTGGTTTTTCAACACTATCACAAGTGCAAAAAGTGTTTTTTCCACACTAATACAAGTGCAAAAGTGGTTTCCTGCAACAACACAAGTGCGAAAAGTGGTTTTTCAACACTAACACAAGTGCGAAAAGTGTTTTTTCAACACTAACACAAGTGCAAAAAGTGGTTTTTCCACAATAACACAAGTGCGAAAAGTGGTTTTTCCACACTAATACAAGTGCAAAAGTAGTTTCCTGCACCAACACAAGTGCGAAAAGTGGTTTTTCAACACTAACACAAGTGCGAAAAGTGGTTTTTCAACACTATCACAAGTGCAAAAAGTGTTTTTTCCACACTAATACAAGTGCAAAAGTGGTATCCTGCACCAACACAAGTGCGAAAAGTGGTTTTTCAACACTAACACAAGTGCAAAAAGGGGTTTTTCAACACGAACACAAGTGCGAAAAGTGTTTTTTCCACACTAATACAAGTGCAAAAGTGGTTTCCTGCACCAACACAAGTGTGAAAAGAGGTTTTTCAACACTAACACTTGTGCGAAAAGTGGTTTTTCAACACTATCACAAGTGCAAAAAGTGTTTTTTCCACACTAATACAAGTGCAAAAGTGGTTTCCTGCACCAACACAAGTGCGAAAAGTGGTTTTTCAACACTAACACAAGTGCGAAAAAGTGGTTTTTCAACACTATCACAAGTGCAAAAAGTGTTTTTTCCACACTAATACAAGTGCAAAAGTGGTTTCCTGCACCAACACAAGTGTGAAAAGTGGTTTTTCAACACTAACACAAGTGCGAAAAGTGGTTTTTCAACACTAACACAAGTGCGAAAAGTGGTTTTTCAACACTAACACAAGAGCGAAAAGTGTTTTTTCCACACTAATACAAGTGCAAAAGTGGTTTCCTGCACCAACACAAGTGCGAAAAGTGGTTTTTCAACACTAACACAAGTGCGAAAAGTGGTTTTTCAACACTATCACAAGTGCAAAAAGTGTTTTTCCACACTAATACAAGTGCAAAAGTGGTATCGTATCCTGCACCAACACAAGTGCAAAAAGTGGTTTTTCAACACTAACACAAGTGCGAAAAGTGGTTTTTCAACACTATCACAAGTGCAAAAAGTGTTTTTTCCACACTAATACAAGTGCAAAAGTGGTTTCCTGCACCAACACAAGTGCGAAAAGTGGTTTTTCAACACTAACACAAGTGCAAAAAGTGGTTTTTCAACACTAACACAAGTGCGAAAAGTGTTTTTTCAACACTATCACAAGTGCAAAAAGTGTTTTTTCCACACTAATACAAGTGCAAAAGTGGTTTCCTGCACCAATACAAGTGCGAAAAGTGGTTTTTCAACACTAACACAAGTGCGAAATGTGGTTTTTCAACACTAACACAAGTGCGAAAAGTGGTTTTTCAACACTAACACAAGTGCGAAAAGTGGTTTTTCAACACTATCACAAGTGCAAAAAGTGTTTTTTCCACACTAATACAAGTGCAAAAGTGGTTTCCTGCACCAACACAAGTGCGAAAAGTGGTTTTTCAACACTAACACAAGTGCGAAAAGTGGTTTTTCAACACTAACACAAGTGCGAAAAGTGTTTTTTCCACACGAATACAAGTGCAAAAGTGGTTTCCTGCATCAACACAAGTGCGAAAAGTGGTTTTTCAACACTATCACAAGTGCAAAAAGTGTTTTTTCCACACTAATACAAGTGCAAAAGTGGTTTCCTGCAACAACACAAGTGCGAAAAGTGGTTTTTCAACACTAACACAAGTGCGAAAAGTGTTTTTTCAACACTAACACAAGTGCAAAAAGTGGTTTTTCCACAATAACACAAGTGCGAAAAGTGGTTTTTCCACACTAATACAAGTGCAAAAGTCGTTTCCTGCACCAACACAAGTGCGAAAAGTGGTTTTTCAACACTAACACAAGTGCGAAAAGTGGTTTTTCAACACTATCACAAGTGCAAAAAGTGTTTTTTCCACACTAATACAAGTGCAAAAGTGGTTTCCTGCACCAACACAAGTGCGAAAAGTGGTTTTTCAACACTAACACAAGTGCGAAAAGTGGTTTTTCAACAGTATCACAAGTGCAAAAAGTGTTTTTTCCACACTAATACAAGTGCAAAAGTGGTTTCCTGCACCAACACAAGTGCAAAAAGTGGTTTTTCAACACTAACACAAGTGCGAAAAGTGGTTTTTCAACACTATCACAAGTGCAAAAAGTGTTTTTTCCACACTAATACAAGTGCAAAAGTGGTTTCCTGCACCAACACAAGTGCGAAAAGTGGTTTTTCAACACTAACACAAGTGCAAAAAGTGGTTTTTCAACACTAACACAAGTGCGAAAAGTGTTTTTTCAACACTATCACAAGTGCAAAAAGTGTTTTTTCCACACTAATACAAGTGCAAAAGTGGTTTCCTGCACCAATACAAGTGCGAAAAGTGGTTTTTCAACACTAACACAAGTGCGAAAAGTGGTTTTTCAACACTAACACAAGTGCGAAAAGTGGTTTTTACACACTAATACAAGTGCAAAAGTGGTTTCCTGCACCAACTCAAGTGCGAAAAGTGGTTTTTCAACACTAACACAAGTGCGAAAAGTGGTTTTTCAACACTAACACAAGTGCGAAAAGTGGTTTTTCAACACTAACACAAGTGCGAAAAGTGGTTTTTCAACACTATCACAAGTGCAAAAAGTGGTTTTTCAACACTAACACAAGTGCGAAAAGTGTTTTTTCAACACTATCACAAGTGCAAAAAGTGTTTTTTCCACACTAATACAAGTGCAAAAGTGGTTTCCTGCACCAATACAAGTGCGAAAAGTGGTTTTTCAACACTAACACAAGTGCGAAAAGTGGTTTTTCAACACTAACACAAGTGCGAAAAGTGGTTTTTACACACTAATACAAGTGCAAAAGTGGTTTCCTGCACCAACTCAAGTGCGAAAAGTGGTTTTTCAACACTAACACAAGTGCGAAAAGTGGTTTTTCAACACTAACACAAGTGCGAAAAGTGGTTTTTCAACACTAACACAAGTGCGAAAAGTGGTTTTTCAACACTATCACAAGTGCAAAAAGTGTTTTTTCCACACTACTACAAGTGCAAAAGTGGTTTCCTGCACCAACACAAGTGCGAAAAGTGGTTTTTCAACACTAACACAAGTGCGAAAAGTGGTTTTTCAACACTAACACAAATGCGAAAAGTGGTTTTTCCACACCAATACAAGTGCAAAAGTGGTTTTCTGCACCAACACAAGTGGGAAAAGTGGTTTTTCAACACTAACATAAGTGCGAAAAGTGGTTTTTCAACACTAACACAAGTGCGAAAAGTGGTTTTTCAACACTAACACAAGTGCGAAAAGTGGTTTTTCAACACTATCACAAGTGCAAAAAGTGTTTTTTCCACACTAATACAAGTGCAAAAGTGGTTTCCTGCACCAACACAAGTGCGAAAAGTGGTTTTTCAACACTAACACAAGTGCGAAAAGTGGTTTTTCAACACTAACACAAGTGCGAAAAGTGTTTTTTCCACACGAATACAAGTGCAAAAGTGGTTTCCTGCATCAACACAAGTGCGAAAAGTGGTTTTTCAACACTATCACAAGTGCAAAAAGTGTTTTTTTCCACACTAATACAAGTGCAAAAGTGGTTTCCTGCAACAACACAAGTGCGAAAAGTTGTTTTTCAACACTAACACAAGTGCGAAAAGTGTTTTTTCAACACTAACACAAGTGCAAAAAGTGGTTTTTCCACAATAACACAAGTGCGAAAAGTGGTTTTTCCACACTAATACAAGTGCAAAAGTAGTTTCCTGCACCAACACAAGTGCGAAAAGTGGTTTTTCAACACTAACACAAGTGCGAAAAGTGGTTTTTCAACACTATCACAAGTGCAAAAAGTGTTTTTTCCACACTAATACAAGTGCAAAAGTGGTTTCCTGCACCAACACAAGTGCGAAAAGTGGTTTTTCAACACTAACACAAGTGCAAAAAGTGGTTTTTCAACACGAACACAAGTGCGAAAAGTGTTTTTTCCACACTAATACAAGTGCAAAAGTGGTTTCCTGCACCAACACAAGTGCGAAAAGAGGTTTTTCAACACTAACACTTGTGCGAAAAGTGGTTTTTCAACACTATCACAAGTGCAAAAAGTGTTTTTTCCACACTAATACAAGTGCAAAAGTGGTTTCCTGCACCAACACAAGTGCGAAAAGTGGTTTTTCAACACTAACACAAGTGCGAAAAGTGGTTTTTCAACACTATCACAAGTGCAAAAAGTGTTTTTTCCACACTAATACAAGTGCAAAAGTGGTTTCCTGCACCAACACAAGTGTGAAAAGTGGTTTTTCAACACTAACACAAGTGCGAAAAGTGGTTTTTCAACACTAACACAAGTGCGAAAAGTGGTTTTTCAACACTAACACAAGAGCGAAAAGTGTTTTTTCCACACTAATACAAGTGCAAAAGTGGTTTCCTGCACCAACACAAGTGCGAAAAGTGGTTTTTCAACACTAACACAAGTGCGAAAAGTGGTTTTTCAACACTATCACAAGTGCAAAAAGTGTTTTTCCACACTAATACAAGTGCAAAAGTGGTTTCCTGCACCAACACAAGTGCAAAAAGTGGTTTTTCAACACTAACACAAGTGCGAAAAGTGGTTTTTCAACACTATCACAAGTGCAAAAAGTGTTTTTTCCACACTAATACAAGTGCAAAAGTGGTTTCCTGCACCAACACAAGTGCGAAAAGTGGTTTTTCAACACTAACACAAGTGCAAAAAGTGGTTTTTCAACACTAACACAAGTGCGAAAAGTGTTTTTTCAACACTATCACAAGTGCAAAAAGTGTTTTTTCCACACTAATACAAGTGCAAAAGTGGTTTCCTGCACCAATACAAGTGCGAAAAGTGGTTTTTCAACACTAACACAAGTGCGAAAAGTGGTTTTTCAACACTAACACAAGTGCGAAAAGTGGTTTTTCAACACTAACACAAGTGCGAAAAGTGGTTTTTCAACACTACCACAAGTGCAAAAAGTGTTTTTTCCACACTAACACTTGTGCGAAAAGTGGTTTTTCAACACTATCACAAGTGCAAAAAGTGTTTTTTCCACACTAATACAAGTGCAAAAGTGGTTTCCTGCACCAACACAAGTGCGAAAAGTGGTTTTTCAACACTAACACAAGTGCGAAAAGTGGTTTTTCAACAGTATCACAAGTGCAAAAAGTGTTTTTTCCACACTAATACAAGTTCAAAAGTGGTTTCCTGCACCAACACAAGTGCAAAAAGTGGTTTTTCAACACTAACACAAGTGCGAAAAGTGGTTTTTCAACACTATCACAAGTGCAAAAAGTGTTTTTTCCACACTAATACAAGTGCAAAAGTGGTTTCCTGCACCAACACAAGTGCGAAAAGTGGTTTTTCAACACTAACACATGTGCAAAAAGTGGTTTTTCAACACTAACACAAGTGCGAAAAGTGTTTTTTCAACACTATCACAAGTGCAAAAAGTGTTTTTTCCACACTAATACAAGTGCAAAAGTGGTTTCCTGCACCAATACAAGTGCGAAAAGTGGTTTTTCAACACTAACACAAGTGCGAAAAGTGGTTTTTCAACACTAACACAAGTGCGAAAAGTGGTTTTTACACACTAATACAAGTGCAAAAGTGGTTTCCTGCACCAACTCAAGTGCGAAAAGTGGTTTTTCAACACTAACACAAGTGCGAAAAGTGGTTTTTCAACACTAACACAAGTGCGAAAAGTGGTTTTTCAACACTAACACAAGTGCGAAAAGTGGTTTTTCAACACTATCACAAGTGCAAAAAGTGGTTTTTCAACACTAACACAAGTGCGAAAAGTGTTTTTTCAACACTATCACAAGTGCAAAAAGTGTTTTTTCCACACTAATACAAGTGCAAAAGTGGTTTCCTGCACCAATACAAGTGCGAAAAGTGGTTTTTCAACACTAACACAAGTGCGAAAAGTGGTTTTTCAACACTAACACAAGTGCGAAAAGTGGTTTTTACACACTAATACAAGTGCAAAAGTGGTTTCCTGCACCAACTCAAGTGCGAAAAGTGGTTTTTCAACACTAACACAAGTGCGAAAAGTGGTTTTTCAACACTAACACAAGTGCGAAAAGTGGTTTTTCAACACTAACACAAGTGCGAAAAGTGGTTTTTCAACACTATCACAAGTGCAAAAAGTGTTTTTTCCACACTACTACAAGTGCAAAAGTGGTTTCCTGCACCAACACAAGTGCGAAAAGTGGTTTTTCAACACTAACACAAGTGCGAAAAGTGGTTTTTCAACACTAACACAAATGCGAAAAGTGGTTTTTCCACACCAATACAAGTGCAAAAGTGGTTTTCTGCACCAACACAAGTGGGAAAAGTGGTTTTTCAACACTAACATAAGTGCGAAAAGTGATTTTTCAAGACTAACACAAGTGCGAAAAGTGGTTTTTCAACACTAACACAAGTGCGAAAAGTGGTTTTTCAACACTATCACAAGTGCAAAAAGTGTTTTTTCCACACTAATACAAGTGCAAAAGTGGTTTCCTGCACCAACACAAGTGCGAAAAGTGGTTTTTCAACACTAACACAAGTGCGAAAAGTTGTTTTTCAACACTAACACAAGTGCAAAAAGTGGTTTTTCAACACTAACACAAGTGCAAAAAGTGGTTTTTCCACAATAACACAAGTGCAAAAAGTGTTTTTTCCACACTAATACAAGTGCAAAAGTGGTTTCCTGCACCAACACAAGTGTGAAAAGTGGTTTTTCAACACTAACACAAGTGCGAAAAGTGGTTTTTCAACACTATCACAAGTGCAAAAAGTGTTTTTTCACACTAATACAAGTGCAAAAGTGGTTTCCTGCACCAACACAAGTGCAAAAAGTGGTTTTTCAACACGAACACAAGTGCGAAAAGTGGTTTTTCAACACTATCACAAGTGCAAAAAGTGTTTTTTCCACACTAATACAAGTGCAAAAGTGGTTTCCTGCACCAACACAAGTGCGAAAAGTGATTTTTCAACACTAACACAAGT
The DNA here is from genome assembly GCF_964187855.1 of Myxine glutinosa. NCBI lineage: Eukaryota > Metazoa > Chordata > Myxini > Myxiniformes > Myxinidae > Myxine > Myxine glutinosa. The sequence goes on along the minus strand of NW_027617502.1, from coordinate 102,304 downwards.
GCAAAAAGTGGTTTTTCAACACTAACACAAGTGCGAAAAGTGTTTTTTCAACACTATCACAAGTGCAAAAAGTGTTTTTTCCACACTAATACAAGTGCAGAAGTGGTTTCCTGCACCAATACAAGTGCGAAAAGTGGTTTTTCAACACTAACACAAGTGCGAAAAGTGGTTTTTCAACACTAACACAAGTGCGAAAAGTGGTTTTTCAACACTAACACAAGTGCGAAAAGTGGTTTTTCAACACTATCACAAGTGCAAAAAGTGTTTTTTCCACACTAATACAAGTGCAAAAGTGGTTTCCTGCACCAACACAAGTGCGAAAAGTGGTTTTTCAACACTAACACAAGTGCGAAAAGTGTTTTTTCCACACGAATACAAGTGCAAAAGTGGTTTCCTGCATCAACACAAGTGCGAAAAGTGGTTTTTCAACACTATCACAAGTGCAAAAAGTGTTTTTTCCACACTAATACAAGTGCAAAAGTGGTTTCCTGCAACAACACAAGTGCGAAAAGTGGTTTTTCAACACTAACACAAGTGCGAAAAGTGTTTTTTCAACACTAACACAAGTGCAAAAAGTGGTTTTTCCACAATAACACAAGTGCGAAAAGTGGTTTTTCCACACTAATACAAGTTCAAAAGTAGTTTCCTGCACCAACACAAGTGCGAAAAGTGGTTTTTCAACACTAACACAAGTGCGAAAAGTGGTTTTTCAACACTATCACAAGTGCAAAAAGTGTTTTTTCCACACTAATACAAGTGCAAAAGTGGTTTCCTGCACCAACACAAGTGCGAAAAGTGGTTTTTCAACACTAACACAAGTGCAAAAAGTGGTTTTTCAACACTATCACAAGTGCAAAAAGTGTTTTTTCCACACTAATACAAGTGCAAAAGTGGTTTCCTGCACCAACACAAGTGCGAAAAGTGGTTTTTCAACACTAACACAAGTGCAAAAAGTGTTTTTCCACACTAATACAAGTGCAAAAGTGGTTTCCTGCACCAATACAAGTGCGAAAAGTGGTTTTTCAACACTAACACAAGTGCGAAAAGTGGTTTTTCAACACTATCACAAGTGCAAAAAGTGTTTTTTCCACACTAATACAAGTGCAAAAGTGGTTTCCTGCACCAACACAAGTGTGAAAAGTGGTTTTTCAACACTAACACAAGTGCGAAAAGTGGTTTTTCAACACTATCACAAGTGCAAAAAGTGTTTTTTCACACTAATACAAGTGCAAAAGTGGTTTCCTGCACCAACACAAGTGCAAAAAGTGGTTTTTCAACACTAACACAAGTGCGAAAAGTGGTTTTTCAACACTATCACAAGTGCAAAAAGTGTTTTTTCCACACTAATACAAGTGCAAAAGTGGTTTCCTGCACCAACACAAGTGCGAAAAGTGATTTTTCAACACTAACACAAGTGCAAAAAGTGGTTTTTCAACACTAACACAAGTGCGAAAAGTGTTTTTTCAACACTATCACAAGTGCAAAAAGTGTTTTTTCCACACTAATACAAGTGCAGAAGTGGTTTCCTGCACCAATACAAGTGCGAAAAGTGGTTTTTCAACACTAACACAAGTGCGAAAAGTGGTTTTTCAACACTAACACAAGTGCGAAAAGTGATTTTTCAACACTAACACAAGTGCAAAAAGTGGTTTTTCAACACTAACACAAGTGCGAAAAGTGTTTTTTCAACACTATCACAAGTGCAAAAAGTGTTTTTTCCACACTAATACAAGTGCAGAAGTGGTTTCCTGCACCAATACAAGTGCGAAAAGTGGTTTTTCAACACTAACACAAGTGCGAAAAGTGGTTTTTCAACACTAACACAAGTGCGAAAAGTGGTTTTTCAACACTAACACAAGTGCAAAAGTGGTTTTTCCACAATAACACAAGTGCGAAAAGTGGTTTTTCCACACTAATACAAGTGCAAAAGTAGTTTCCTGCACTAACACAAGTGCGAAAAGTGGTTTTTCAACACTAACACAAGTGCGAAAAGTGGTTTTTCAACACTATCACAAGTGCAAAAAGTGTTTTTTCCACACTAATACAAGTGCAAAAGTGGTTTCCTGCACCAACACAAGTGCGAAAAGTGGTTTTTCAACACTAACACAAGTGCAAAAAGTGGTTTTTCAACACGAACACAAGTGCGAAAAGTGTTTTTTCCACACTAATACAAGTGCAAAAGTGGTTTCCTGCACCAACACAAGTGCGAAAAGAGGTTTTTCAACACTAACACTTGTGCGAAAAGTGGTTTTTCAACACTATCACAAGTGCAAAAAGTGTTTTTTCCACACTAATACAAGTGCAAAAGTGGTTTCCTGCACCAACACAAGTGCGAAAAGTGGTTTTTCAACACTAACACAAGTGCGAAAAGTGGTTTTTCAACACTATCACAAGTGCAAAAACTGTTTTTTCCACACTAATACAAGTGCAAAAGTGGTTTCCTGCACCAACACAAGTGTGAAAAGTGGTTTTTCAACACTAACACAAGTGCGAAAAGTGGTTTTTCAACACTAACACAAGTGCGAAAAGTGGTTTTTCAACACTAACACAAGAGCGAAAAGTGTTTTTTCCACACTAATACAAGTGCAAAAGTGGTTTCCTGCACCAACACAAGTGCGAAAAGTGGTTTTTCAACACTAACACAAGTGCGAAAAGTGGTTTTTCAACACTAACACAAGTGCGAAAAGTGGTTTTTCAACACTAACAAGTGCGAAAAGTGGTTTTTCAACACTACACAAGTGCAAAAAGTGTTTTTTCCACACTAATACAAGTGCAAAAGTGGTTTCCTGCACCAACACAAGTGCGAAAAGTGGTTTTTCAACACTAACACAAGTGCGAAAAGTGGTTTTTCAACACTAACACAAGTGCGAAAAGTGTTTTTTCCACACGAATACAAGTGCAAAAGTGGTTTCCTGCATCAACACAAGTGCGAAAAGTGGTTTTTCACACTATCACAAGTGCAAAAAGTGGTTTTTCCACACTAATACAAGTGCGAAAAGGTTTTTTCAACACTATCACAAGTGCAAAAAGTGTTTTTTCCACAATAATACAAGTGCAAAAGTGGTTTCCTGCACTAACACAAGTGTGAAAAGTGGTTTTCAACACTAACACAAGTGCGAAAAGTGGTTTTTCAACACTAACACAAGTGCGAAAGTGGTTTTTCAACACTAACACAGAGCGAAAAGTGTTTTTCCCACACTAATACAAGTGCAAAAGTGTTTTCCTGCACCAACACAAGTGCGAAAAGTGGTTTTTCAACACTAATACAAGTGCGAAAAGTGTTTTTCAACACTATCACAAGTGCAAAAAGTGTTTTTTCCACACTAATACAAGTGCAAAGTGGTTTCCTGCACCAACACAAGTGCAAAAAGTGGTTTTTCAACACTAACACAAGTGCGAAAAGTGGTTTTTCAACACTATCACAAGTGCAAAAAGTGCAAAAAGTGTTTTTTCCACACTAATACAAGTGCAAAAGTGGTTTCCTGCACCAACACAAGTGCGAAAAGTGGTTTTTCAACACTAACACAAGTGCAAAAAGTGGTTTTTCAACACTAACACAAGTGCGAAAAGTGTTTTTTCAACACTATCACAAGTGCAAAAAGTGTTTTTTCCACACTAATACAAGTGCAAAAGTGGTTTCCTGCACCAATACAAGTGCGAAAAGTGGTTTTTCAATACTAACACAAGTGCGAAAAGTGGTTTTTCAACACTAACACAAGTGCGAAAAGTGGTTTTTACACACTAATACAAGTGCAAAAGTGGTTTCCTGCACCAACTCAAGTGCGAAAAGTGGTTTTTCAACACTAACACAAGTGCGAAAAGTGGTTTTTCAACACTAACACAAGTGCGAAAAGTGGTTTTTCAACACTAACACAAGTGCGAAAAGTGGTTTTTCAACACTATCACAAGTGCAAAAAGTGTTTTTTCCACACTACTACAAGGGCAAAAGTGGTTTCCTGCACCAACACAAGTGCGAAAAGTGGTTTTTCAACACTAACACAAGTGCGAAAAGTGTTTTTTCAACACTAACACAAGTGCGAAAAGTGGTTTTTCCACACCAATACAAGTGCAAAAGTGGTTTTCTGCACCAACACAAGTGGGAAAAGTGGTTTTTCAACACTAACATAAGTGCGAAAAGTGGTTTTTCAACACAAACACAAGTGCGAAAAGTGGTTTTTCAACACTAACACAAGTGCGAAAAGTGGTTTTTCAACACTATCACAAGTGCAAAAAGTGTTTTTTCCACACTAATACAAGTGCAAAAGTGGTTTCCTGCACCAACACAAGTGCGAAAAGTGGTTTTTCAACACTAACACAAGTGCGAAAAGTGGTTTTTCAACACTAACACAAGTGCGAAAAGTGTTTTTTCCACACGAATACAAGTGCAAAAGTGGTTTCCTGCATCAACACAAGTGCGAAAAGTGGTTTTTCAACACTATCACAAGTGCAAAAAGTGTTTTTTCCACACTAATACAAGTGCAAAAGTGGTTTCCTGCAACAACACAAGTGCGAAAAGTGGTTTTTCAACACTAACACAAGTGCGAAAATTGTTTTTTCAACACTAACACAAGTGCAAAAAGTGGTTTTTCCACAATAACACAAGTGCGAAAAGTGGTTTTTCCACACTAATACAAGTGCAAAAGTAGTTTCCTGCACCAACACAAGTGCGAAAAGTGGTTTTTCAACACTAACACAAGTGCGAAAAGTGGTTTTTCAACACTATCACAAGTGCAAAAAGTGTTTTTTCCACACTAATACAAGTGCAAAAGTGGTATCCTGCACCAACACAAGTGCGAAAAGTGGTTTTTCAACACTAACACAAGTGCAAAAAGGGGTTTTTCAACACGAACACAAGTGCGAAAAGTGTTTTTTCCACACTAATACAAGTGCAAAAGTGGTTTCCTGCACCAACACAAGTGTGAAAAGAGGTTTTTCAACACTAACACTTGTGCGAAAAGTGGTTTTTCAACACTATCACAAGTGCAAAAAGTGTTTTTTCCACACTAATACAAGTGCAAAAGTGGTTTCCTGCACCAACACAAGTGCGAAAAGTGGTTTTTCAACACTAACACAAGTGCGAAAAAGTGGTTTTTCAACACTATCACAAGTGCAAAAAGTGTTTTTTCCACACTAATACAAGTGCAAAAGTGGTTTCCTGCACCAACACAAGTGTGAAAAGTGGTTTTTCAACACTAACACAAGTGCGAAAAGTGGTTTTTCAACACTAACACAAGTGCGAAAAGTGGTTTTTCAACACTAACACAAGAGCGAAAAGTGTTTTTTCCACACTAATACAAGTGCAAAAGTGGTTTCCTGCACCAACACAAGTGCGAAAAGTGGTTTTTCAACACTAACACAAGTGCGAAAAGTGGTTTTTCAACACTATCACAAGTGCAAAAAGTGTTTTTCCACACTAATACAAGTGCAAAAGTGGTATCGTATCCTGCACCAACACAAGTGCAAAAAGTGGTTTTTCAACACTAACACAAGTGCGAAAAGTGGTTTTTCAACACTATCACAAGTGCAAAAAGTGTTTTTTCCACACTAATACAAGTGCAAAAGTGGTTTCCTGCACCAACACAAGTGCGAAAAGTGGTTTTTCAACACTAACACAAGTGCAAAAAGTGGTTTTTCAACACTAACACAAGTGCGAAAAGTGTTTTTTCAACACTATCACAAGTGCAAAAAGTGTTTTTTCCACACTAATACAAGTGCAAAAGTGGTTTCCTGCACCAATACAAGTGCGAAAAGTGGTTTTTCAACACTAACACAAGTGCGAAATGTGGTTTTTCAACACTAACACAAGTGCGAAAAGTGGTTTTTCAACACTAACACAAGTGCGAAAAGTGGTTTTTCAACACTATCACAAGTGCAAAAAGTGTTTTTTCCACACTAATACAAGTGCAAAAGTGGTTTCCTGCACCAACACAAGTGCGAAAAGTGGTTTTTCAACACTAACACAAGTGCGAAAAGTGGTTTTTCAACACTAACACAAGTGCGAAAAGTGTTTTTTCCACACGAATACAAGTGCAAAAGTGGTTTCCTGCATCAACACAAGTGCGAAAAGTGGTTTTTCAACACTATCACAAGTGCAAAAAGTGTTTTTTCCACACTAATACAAGTGCAAAAGTGGTTTCCTGCAACAACACAAGTGCGAAAAGTGGTTTTTCAACACTAACACAAGTGCGAAAAGTGTTTTTTCAACACTAACACAAGTGCAAAAAGTGGTTTTTCCACAATAACACAAGTGCGAAAAGTGGTTTTTCCACACTAATACAAGTGCAAAAGTCGTTTCCTGCACCAACACAAGTGCGAAAAGTGGTTTTTCAACACTAACACAAGTGCGAAAAGTGGTTTTTCAACACTATCACAAGTGCAAAAAGTGTTTTTTCCACACTAATACAAGTGCAAAAGTGGTTTCCTGCACCAACACAAGTGCGAAAAGTGGTTTTTCAACACTAACACAAGTGCGAAAAGTGGTTTTTCAACAGTATCACAAGTGCAAAAAGTGTTTTTTCCACACTAATACAAGTGCAAAAGTGGTTTCCTGCACCAACACAAGTGCAAAAAGTGGTTTTTCAACACTAACACAAGTGCGAAAAGTGGTTTTTCAACACTATCACAAGTGCAAAAAGTGTTTTTTCCACACTAATACAAGTGCAAAAGTGGTTTCCTGCACCAACACAAGTGCGAAAAGTGGTTTTTCAACACTAACACAAGTGCAAAAAGTGGTTTTTCAACACTAACACAAGTGCGAAAAGTGTTTTTTCAACACTATCACAAGTGCAAAAAGTGTTTTTTCCACACTAATACAAGTGCAAAAGTGGTTTCCTGCACCAATACAAGTGCGAAAAGTGGTTTTTCAACACTAACACAAGTGCGAAAAGTGGTTTTTCAACACTAACACAAGTGCGAAAAGTGGTTTTTACACACTAATACAAGTGCAAAAGTGGTTTCCTGCACCAACTCAAGTGCGAAAAGTGGTTTTTCAACACTAACACAAGTGCGAAAAGTGGTTTTTCAACACTAACACAAGTGCGAAAAGTGGTTTTTCAACACTAACACAAGTGCGAAAAGTGGTTTTTCAACACTATCACAAGTGCAAAAAGTGGTTTTTCAACACTAACACAAGTGCGAAAAGTGTTTTTTCAACACTATCACAAGTGCAAAAAGTGTTTTTTCCACACTAATACAAGTGCAAAAGTGGTTTCCTGCACCAATACAAGTGCGAAAAGTGGTTTTTCAACACTAACACAAGTGCGAAAAGTGGTTTTTCAACACTAACACAAGTGCGAAAAGTGGTTTTTACACACTAATACAAGTGCAAAAGTGGTTTCCTGCACCAACTCAAGTGCGAAAAGTGGTTTTTCAACACTAACACAAGTGCGAAAAGTGGTTTTTCAACACTAACACAAGTGCGAAAAGTGGTTTTTCAACACTAACACAAGTGCGAAAAGTGGTTTTTCAACACTATCACAAGTGCAAAAAGTGTTTTTTCCACACTACTACAAGTGCAAAAGTGGTTTCCTGCACCAACACAAGTGCGAAAAGTGGTTTTTCAACACTAACACAAGTGCGAAAAGTGGTTTTTCAACACTAACACAAATGCGAAAAGTGGTTTTTCCACACCAATACAAGTGCAAAAGTGGTTTTCTGCACCAACACAAGTGGGAAAAGTGGTTTTTCAACACTAACATAAGTGCGAAAAGTGGTTTTTCAACACTAACACAAGTGCGAAAAGTGGTTTTTCAACACTAACACAAGTGCGAAAAGTGGTTTTTCAACACTATCACAAGTGCAAAAAGTGTTTTTTCCACACTAATACAAGTGCAAAAGTGGTTTCCTGCACCAACACAAGTGCGAAAAGTGGTTTTTCAACACTAACACAAGTGCGAAAAGTGGTTTTTCAACACTAACACAAGTGCGAAAAGTGTTTTTTCCACACGAATACAAGTGCAAAAGTGGTTTCCTGCATCAACACAAGTGCGAAAAGTGGTTTTTCAACACTATCACAAGTGCAAAAAGTGTTTTTTTCCACACTAATACAAGTGCAAAAGTGGTTTCCTGCAACAACACAAGTGCGAAAAGTTGTTTTTCAACACTAACACAAGTGCGAAAAGTGTTTTTTCAACACTAACACAAGTGCAAAAAGTGGTTTTTCCACAATAACACAAGTGCGAAAAGTGGTTTTTCCACACTAATACAAGTGCAAAAGTAGTTTCCTGCACCAACACAAGTGCGAAAAGTGGTTTTTCAACACTAACACAAGTGCGAAAAGTGGTTTTTCAACACTATCACAAGTGCAAAAAGTGTTTTTTCCACACTAATACAAGTGCAAAAGTGGTTTCCTGCACCAACACAAGTGCGAAAAGTGGTTTTTCAACACTAACACAAGTGCAAAAAGTGGTTTTTCAACACGAACACAAGTGCGAAAAGTGTTTTTTCCACACTAATACAAGTGCAAAAGTGGTTTCCTGCACCAACACAAGTGCGAAAAGAGGTTTTTCAACACTAACACTTGTGCGAAAAGTGGTTTTTCAACACTATCACAAGTGCAAAAAGTGTTTTTTCCACACTAATACAAGTGCAAAAGTGGTTTCCTGCACCAACACAAGTGCGAAAAGTGGTTTTTCAACACTAACACAAGTGCGAAAAGTGGTTTTTCAACACTATCACAAGTGCAAAAAGTGTTTTTTCCACACTAATACAAGTGCAAAAGTGGTTTCCTGCACCAACACAAGTGTGAAAAGTGGTTTTTCAACACTAACACAAGTGCGAAAAGTGGTTTTTCAACACTAACACAAGTGCGAAAAGTGGTTTTTCAACACTAACACAAGAGCGAAAAGTGTTTTTTCCACACTAATACAAGTGCAAAAGTGGTTTCCTGCACCAACACAAGTGCAAAAAGTGGTTTTTCAACACTAACACAAGTGCGAAAAGTGGTTTTTCAACACTATCACAAGTGCAAAAAGTGTTTTTTCCACACTAATACAAGTGCAAAAGTGGTTTCCTGCACCAACACAAGTGCGAAAAGTGGTTTTTCAACACTAACACAAGTGCAAAAAGTGGTTTTTCAACACTAACACAAGTGCGAAAAGTGTTTTTTCAACACTATCACAAGTGCAAAAAGTGTTTTTTCCACACTAATACAAGTGCAAAAGTGGTTTCCTGCACCAATACAAGTGCGAAAAGTGGTTTTTCAACACTAACACAAGTGCGAAAAGTGGTTTTTCAACACTAACACAAGTGCGAAAAGTGGTTTTTCAACACTAACACAAGTGCGAAAAGTGGTTTTTCAACACTACCACAAGTGCAAAAAGTGTTTTTTCCACACTAACACTTGTGCGAAAAGTGGTTTTTCAACACTATCACAAGTGCAAAAAGTGTTTTTTCCACACTAATACAAGTGCAAAAGTGGTTTCCTGCACCAACACAAGTGCGAAAAGTGGTTTTTCAACACTAACACAAGTGCGAAAAGTGGTTTTTCAACAGTATCACAAGTGCAAAAAGTGTTTTTTCCACACTAATACAAGTGCAAAAGTGGTTTCCTGCACCAACACAAGTGCAAAAAGTGGTTTTTCAACACTAACACAAGTGCGAAAAGTGGTTTTTCAACACTATCACAAGTGCAAAAAGTGTTTTTTCCACACTAATACAAGTGCAAAAGTGGTTTCCTGCACCAACACAAGTGCGAAAAGTGGTTTTTCAACACTAACACAAGTGCAAAAAGTGGTTTTTCAACACTAACACAAGTGCGAAAAGTGTTTTTTCAACACTATCACAAGTGCAAAAAGTGTTTTTTCCACACTAATACAAGTGCAAAAGTGGTTTCCTGCACCAATACAAGTGCGAAAAGTGGTTTTTCAACACTAACACAAGTGCGAAAAGTGGTTTTTCAACACTATCACAAGTGCAAAAAGTGGTTTTTCAACACTAACACAAGTGCGAAAAGTGTTTTTTCAACACTATCACAAGTGCAAAAAGTGTTTTTTCCACACTAATACAAGTGCAAAAGTGGTTTCCTGCACCAATACAAGTGCGAAAAGTGGTTTTTCAACACTAACACAAGTGCGAAAAGTGGTTTTTCAACACTAACACAAGTGCGAAAAGTGGTTTTTACACACTAATACAAGTGCAAAAGTGGTTTCCTGCACCAACTCAAGTGCGAAAAGTGGTTTTTCAACACTAACACAAGTGCGAAAAGTGGTTTTTCAACACTAACACAAGTGCGAAAAGTGGTTTTTCAACACTAACACAAGTGCGAAAAGTGGTTTTTCAACACTATCACAAGTGCAAAAAGTGTTTTTTCCACACTACTACAAGTGCAAAAGTGATTTCCTGCACCAACACAAGTGCGAAAAGTGGTTTTTCAACACTAACACAAGTGCGAAAAGTGGTTTTTCAACACTAACACAAATGCGAAAAGTGGTTTTTCCACACCAATACAAGTGCAAAAGTGGTTTTCTGCACCAACACAAGTGGGAAAAGTGGTTTTTCAACACTAACATAAGTGCGAAAAGGTGATTTTTCAACACTAACACAAGTGCGAAAAGTGGTTTTTCAACACTAACACAAGTGCGAAAAGTGGTTTTTCAACACTATCACAAGTGCAAAAAGTGTTTTTTCCACACTAATACAAGTGCAAAAGTGGTTTCCTGCACCAACACAAGTGCGAAAAGTGGTTTTTCAACACTAACACAAGTGCGAAAAGTGGTTTTTCAACACTAACACAAGTGCGAAAAGTGTTTTTTCCACACGAATACAAGTGCAAAAGTGGTTTCCTGCATCAACACAAGTGCGAAAAGTGGTTTTTCAACACTATCACAAGTGCAAAAAGTGTTTTTTTCCACACTAATACAAGTGCAAAAGTGGTTTCCTGCAACAACACAAGTGCGAAAAGTTGTTTTTCAACACTAACACAAGTGCGAAAAGTGTTTTTTCAACACTAACACAAGTGCAAAAAGTGGTTTTTCCACAATAACACAAGTGCGAAAAGTGGTTTTTCCACACTAATACAAGTGCAAAAGTAGTTTCCTGCACCAACACAAGTTGCGAAAAGTGGTTTTTCAACACTAACACAAGTGCGAAAAGTGGTTTTTCAACACTATCACAAGTGCAAAAAGTGTTTTTTTCCACACTAATACAAGTGCAAAAGTGGTTTCCTGCACCAACACAAGTGCGAAAAGTGGTTTTTCAACACTAACACAAGTGCAAAAAGTGGTTTTTCAACACGAACACAAGTGCGAAAAGTGTTTTTTCCACACTAATACAAGTGCAAAAGTGGTTTCCTGCACCAACACAAGTGCGAAAAGAGGTTTTTCAACACTAACACTTGTGCGAAAAGTGGTTTTTCAACACTATCACAAGTGCAAAAAGTGTTTTTTCCACACTAATACAAGTGCAAAAGTGTTTCCTGCACCAACACAAGTGCGAAAAGTGGTTTTTTCAACACTAACACAAGTGCGAAAAGTGGTTTTTCAACACTATCACAAGTGCAAAAAGTGTTTTTTCCACACTAATACAAGTGCAAAAGTGGTTTCCTGCACCAACACAAGTGTGAAAAGTGGTTTTTCAACACTAACACAAGTGCGAAAAGTGGTTTTTCAACACTAACACAAGTGCGAAAAGTGGTTTTTCAACACTAACACAAGAGCGAAAAGTGTTTTTTCCACACTAATACAAGTGCAAAAGTGGTTTCCTGCACCAACACAAGTGCGAAAAGTGGTTTTTCAACACTAACACAAGTGCGAAAAGTGGTTTTCAACACTATCACAAGTGCAAAAAGTGTTTTTCCACACTAATACAAGTGCAAAAGTGGTTTCCTGCACCAACACAAGTGCAAAAAGTGGTTTTTCAACACTAACACAAGTGCGAAAAGTGGTTTTTCAACACTATCACAAGTGCAAAAAGTGTTTTTTCCACACTAATACAAGTGCAAAAGTGGTTTCCTGCACCAACACAAGTGCGAAAAGTGGTTTTTCAACACTAACACAAGTGCAAAAAGTGGTTTTTCAACTCTAACACAAGTGCGAAAAGTGTTTTTTCAACACTATCACAAGTGCAAAAAGTGTTTTTTCCACACTAATACAAGTGCAAAAGTGGTTTCCTGCACCAATACAAGTGCGAAAAGTGGTTTTTCAACACTAACACAAGTGCGAAAAGTGGTTTTTCAACACTAACACAAGTGCGAAAAGTGGTTTTTTCAACACTAACACAAGTGCGAAAAGTGGTTTTTCAACACTACCACAAGTGCAAAAAGTGTTTTTTCCACACTAATACAAGTGCAAAAGTGGTTTCCTGCACCAACACAAGTGCGAAAAGTGGTTTTTCAACACTAACACAAGTGCGAAAAGTGGTTTTTCAACACTAACACAAGTGCGAAAAGTGTTTTTTCCACACGAATACAAGTGAAAAAGTGGTTTCCTGCATCAACACAAGTGCGAAAAGTGGTTTTTCAACACTATCACAAGTGCAAAAAGTGGTTTTTCCACACTAATACAAGTGCAAAAGTGGTTTTTCCATACCAATACAAGTGCAAAAGTGGTTTCCTGCACCAACACAAGTACGAAAAGTGGTTTTTCAACACTAACACAAGTGCAAAAGTGGTTTTTCCACAATAACACAAGTGCGAAAAGTGGTTTTTTCCACACTAATACAAGTGCAAAAGTAGTTTCCTGCACCAACACAAGTGCGAAAAGTGGTTTTTCAACACTAACACAAGTGCGAAAAGTGGTTTTTCAACACTATCACAAGTGCAAAAAGTGTTTTTTCCACACTAATACAAGTGCAAAAGTGGTTTCCTGCACCAACACAAGTGCGAAAAGTGGTTTTTCAACACTAACACAAGTGCAAAAAGTGGTTTTTCAACACGAACACAAGTGCGAAAAGTGTTTTTTCCACACTAATACAAGTGCAAAAGTGGTTTCCTGCACCAACACAAGTGCGAAAAGAGGTTTTTCAACACTAACACTTGTGCGAAAAGTGGTTTTTCAACACTATCACAAGTGCAAAAAGTGTTTTTTCCACACTAATACAAGTGCAAAAGTGGTTTCCTGCACCAACACAAGTGCGAAAAGTGGTTTTTCAACACTAACACAAGTGCGAAAAGTGGTTTTTCAACACTATCACAAGTGCAAAAAGTGTTTTTTCCACACTAATACAAGTGCAAAAGTGGTTTCCTGCACCAACACAAGTGTGAAAAGTGGTTTTTCAACACTGACACAAGTGCGAAAAGTGGTTTTTCAACACTAACACAAGTGCGAAAAGTGGTTTTTCAACACTAACACAAGAGCGAAAAGTGGTTTTTCAACACTAACACAAGTGCGAAAAGTGGTTTTTCAACACTATCACAAGTGCAAAAAGTGTTTTTTCCACACTAATACAAGTGCAAAAGTGGTTTCCTGCACCAACACAAGTGCGAAAAGTGGTTTTTCAACACTAACACAAGTGCGAAAAGTGGTTTTTCAACACTAACACAAGTGCGAAAAGTGTTTTTTCCACACGAATACAAGTGCAAAAGTGGTTTCCTGCATCAACACAAGTGCGAAAAGTGGTTTTTCAACACTATCACAAGTGCAAAAAGTGTTTTTTTCCACACTAATACAAGTGCAAAAGTGGTTTCCTGCAACAACACAAGTGCGAAAAGTTGTTTTTCAACACTAACACAAGTGCGAAAAGTGTTTTTTCAACACTAACACAAGTGCAAAAAGTGGTTTTTCCACAATAACACAAGTGCGAAAAGTGGTTTTTCCACACTAATACAAGTGCAAAAGTAGTTTCCTGCACCAACACAAGTGCGAAAAGTGGTTTTTCAACACTAACACAAGTGCGAAAAGTGGTTTTTCAACACTATCACAAGTGCAAAAAAGTGTTTTTTCCACACTAATACAAGTGCAAAAGTGGTTTCCTGCACCAACACAAGTGCGAAAAGTGGTTTTTCAACACTAACACAAGTGCAAAAAGTGGTTTTTCAACACGAACACAAGTGCGAAAAGTGTTTTTTCCACACTAATACAAGTGCAAAAGTGGTTTCCTGCACCAACACAAGTGCGAAAAGAGGTTTTTCAACACTAACACTTGTGCGAAAAGTGGTTTTTCAACACTATCACAAGTGCAAAAAGTGTTTTTTCCACACTAATACAAGTGCAAAAGTGGTTTCCTGCACCAACACAAGTGCGAAAAGTGGTTTTTCAACACTAACACAAGTGCGAAAAGTGGTTTTTCAACACTATCACAAGTGCAAAAAGTGTTTTTTCCACACTAATACAAGTGCAAAAGTGGTTTCCTGCACCAACACAAGTGTGAAAAGTGGTTTTTCAACACTAACACAAGTGCGAAAAGTGGTTTTTCAACACTAACACAAGTGCGAAAAGTGGTTTTTCAACACTAACACAAGAGCGAAAAGTGTTTTTTCCACACTAATACAAGTGCAAAAGTGGTTTCCTGCACCAACACAAGTGCGAAAAGTGGTTTTTCAACACTAACACAAGTGCGAAAAGTGGTTTTTCAACACTATCACAAGTGCAAAAAGTGTTTTTCCACACTAATACAAGTGCAAAAGTGGTTTCCTGCACCAACACAAGTGCAAAAAGTGGTTTTTCAACACTAACACAAGTGCGAAAAGTGGTTTTTCAACACTATCACAAGTGCAAAAAGTGTTTTTTCCACACTAATACAAGTGCAAAAGTGGTTTCCTGCACCAACACAAGTGCGAAAAGTGGTTTTTCAACACTAACACAAGTGCAAAAAGTGGTTTTTCAACACTAACACAAGTGCGAAAAGTGTTTTTTCAACACTATCACAAGTGCAAAAAGTGTTTTTTCCACACTAATACAAGTGCAAAAGTGGTTTCCTGCACCAATACAAGTGCGAAAAGTGGTTTTTCAACACTAACACAAGTGCGAAAAGTGGTTTTTCAACACTAACACAAGTGCGAAAAGTGGTTTTCAACACTAACACAAGTGCGAAAAGTGGTTTTTCAACACTACCACAAGTGCAAAAAGTGTTTTTTCCACACTAACACTTGTGCGAAAAGTGGTTTTTCAACACTATCACAAGTGCAAAAAGTGTTTTTTCCACACTAATACAAGTGCAAAAGTGGTTTCCTGCACCAACACAAGTGCGAAAAGTGGTTTTTCAACACTAACACAAGTGCGAAAAGTGGTTTTTCAACAGTATCACAAGTGCAAAAAGTGTTTTTTCCACACTAATACAAGTGCAAAAGTGGTTTCCTGCACCAACACAAGTGCAAAAAGTGGTTTTTCAACACTAACACAAGTGCGAAAAGTGGTTTTTCAACACTATCACAAGTGCAAAAAGTGTTTTTTCCACACTAATACAAGTGCAAAAGTGGTTTCCTGCACCAACACAAGTGCGAAAAGTGGTTTTTCAACACTAACACAAGTGCAAAAAGTGGTTTTTCAACACTAACACAAGTGCGAAAAGTGTTTTTTCAACACTATCACAAGTGCAAAAAGTGTTTTTTCCACACTAATACAAGTGCAAAAGTGGTTTCCTGCACCAATACAAGTGCGAAAAGTGGTTTTTCAACACTAACACAAGTGCGAAAAGTGGTTTTTCAACACTAACACAAGTGCGAAAAGTGGTTTTTACACACTAATACAAGTGCAAAAGTGGTTTCCTGCACCAACTCAAGTGCGAAAAGTGGTTTTTCAACACTAACACAAGTGCGAAAAGTGGTTTTTCAACACTAACACAAGTGCGAAAAGTGGTTTTTCAACACTAACACAAGTGCGAAAAGTGGTTTTTTCAACACTATCACAAGTGCAAAAAGTGGTTTTTCAACACTAACACAAGTGCGAAAAGTGTTTTTTCAACACTATCACAAGTGCAAAAAGTGTTTTTTCCACACTAATACAAGTGCAAAAGTGGTTTCCTGCACCAATACAAGTGCGAAAAGTGGTTTTTCAACACGTAACACAAGTGCGAAAAGTGGTTTTTCAACACTAACACAAGTGCGAAAAGTGGTTTTTACACACTAATACAAGTGCAAAAGTGGTTTCCTGCACCAACTCAAGTGCGAAAAGTGGTTTTTCAACACTAACACAAGTGCGAAAAGTGGTTTTTCAACACTAACACAAGTGCGAAAAGTGGTTTTTCAACACTAACACAAGTGCGAAAAGTGGTTTTTCAACACTATCACAAGTGCAAAAAGTGTTTTTTCCACACTACTACAAGTGCAAAAGTGATTTCCTGCACCAACACAAGTGCGAAAAGTGGTTTTTCAACACTAACACAAGTGCGAAAAGTGGTTTTTCAACACTAACACAAATGCGAAAAGTGGTTTTTCCACACCAATACAAGTGCAAAAGTGGTTTTCTGCACCAACACAAGTGGGAAAAGTGGTTTTTCAACACTAACATAAGTGCGAAAAGTGATTTTTCAACACTAACACAAGTGCGAAAAGTGGTTTTTCAACACTAACACAAGTGCGAAAAGTGGTTTTTCAACACTATCACAAGTGCAAAAAGTGTTTTTTCCACACTAATACAAGTGCAAAAGTGGTTTCCTGCACCAACACAAGTGCGAAAAGTGGTTTTTCAACACTAACACAAGTGCGAAAAGTGGTTTTTCAACACTAACACAAGTGCGAAAAGTGTTTTTTCCACACGAATACAAGTGCAAAAGTGGTTTCCTGCATCAACACAAGTGCGAAAAGTGGTTTTTCAACACTATCACAAGTGCAAAAAGTGTTTTTTTCCACACTAATACAAGTGCAAAAGTGGTTTCCTGCAACAACACAAGTGCGAAAAGTTGTTTTTCAACACTAACACAAGTGCGAAAAGTGTTTTTTCAACACTAACACAAGTGCAAAAAGTGGTTTTTCCACAATAACACAAGTGCGAAAAGTGGTTTTTCCACACTAATACAAGTGCAAAAGTAGTTTCCTGCACCAACACAAGTGCGAAAAGTGGTTTTTCAACACTAACACAAGTGCGAAAAGTGGTTTTTCAACACTATCACAAGTGCAAAAAGTGTTTTTTCCACACTAATACAAGTGCAAAAGTGGTTTCCTGCACCAACACAAGTGCGAAAAGTGGTTTTTCAACACTAACACAAGTGCAAAAAGTGGTTTTTCAACACGAACACAAGTGCGAAAAAGTGTTTTTTCCACACTAATACAAGTGCAAAAGTGGTTTCCTGCACCAACACAAGTGCGAAAAGAGGTTTTTCAACACTAACACTTGTGCGAAAAGTGGTTTTTCAACACTATCACAAGTGCAAAAAGTGTTTTTTCCACACTAATACAAGTGCAAAAGTGGTTTCCTGCACCAACACAAGTGCGAAAAGTGGTTTTTCAACACTAACACAAGTGCGAAAAGTGGTTTTTTCAACACTATCACAAGTGCAAAAAGTGTTTTTTCCACACTAATACAAGTGCAAAAGTGGTTTCCTGCACCAACACAAGTGTGAAAAGTGGTTTTTCAACACTATCACAAGTGCAAAAAGTGTTTTTTCCACACTAATTACAAGTGCAAAAGTGGTTTCCTGCACCAACACAAGTGCGAAAAGTGGTTTTTCAACACTAACACAAGTGCGAAAAGTGGTTTTTCAACACTATCACAAGTGCAAAAAGTGTTTTTTCCACACTAATACAAGTGCAAAAGTGGTTTCCTGCACCAACACAAGTGTGAAAAGTGGTTTTTCAACACTAACACAAGTGCGAAAAGTGGTTTTTCAACACTAACACAAGTGCGAAAAGTGGTTTTTCACACTAACACAAGAGCGAAAAGTGTTTTTTCCACACTAATACAAGTGCAAAAGTGGTTTCCTGCACCAACACAAGTGCGAAAAGTGGTTTTTTCAACACTAACACAAGTGCGAAAAGTGGTTTTTCAACACTATCACAAGTGCAAAAAGTGTTTTTCCACACTAATACAAGTGCAAAAGTGGTTTCCTGCACCAACACAAGTGCAAAAAGTGGTTTTTCAACACTAACACAAGTGCGAAAAGTGGTTTTTCAACACTATCACAAGTGCAAAAAGTGTTTTTTCCACACTAATACAAGTGCAAAAGTGGTTTCCTGCACCAACACAAGTGCGAAAAGTGGTTTTTCAACACTAACACAAGTGCAAAAAGTGGTTTTTCAACACTAACACAAGTGCGAAAAGTGGTTTTTCAACACTAACACAAGTGCGAAAAGTGGTTTTTCAACACTATCACAAGTGCAAAAAGTGTTTTTTCCACACTAATACAAGTGCAAAAGTGGTTTCCTGCACCAACACAAGTGCGAAAAGTGGTTTTTCAACACTAACACAAGTGCGAAAAGTGGTTTTTCAACACTAACACAAGTGCGAAAAGTGTTTTTTCCACACTAATACAAGTGCAAAAGTGGTTTCCTGCACCAACACAAGTGCGAAAAGTGGTTTTTCAACACTAACACAAGTTGCAAAAAGTGGTTTTTCCACAATAACACAAGTGCGAAAAGTGGTTTTTCCACACTAATACAAGTGCAAAAGTAGTTTCCTGCACCAACACAAGTGCGAAAAGTGGTTTTTCAACACTATCACAAGTGCAAAAAGTGTTTTTTCCACACTAATACAAGTGCAAAAGTGGTTTCCTGCAACAACACAAGTGCGAAAAGTGGTTTTTCAACACTAACACAAGTGCGAAAAGTGTTTTTTCAACACTAACACAAGTGCAAAAAGTGGTTTTTCCACAATAACACAAGTGCGAAAAGTGGTTTTTCCACACTAATACAAGTGCAAAAGTAGTTTCCTGCACCAACACAAGTGCGAAAAGTGGTTTTTCAACACTAACACAAGTGCAAAAAGTGGTTTTTCCACAATAACACAAGTGCGAAAAGTGGTTTTTCCACACTAATACAAGTGCAAAAGTAGTTTCCTGCAGCAACACAAGTGCGAAAAGAGGTTTTTCAACACTAACACTTGTGCGAAAAGTGGTTTTTCAACACTATCACAAGTGCAAAAAGTGTTTTTTCCACACTAATACAAGTGCAAAAGTGGTTTCCTGCACCAACACAAGTGCGAAAAGTGGTTTTTCAACACTAACACAAGTGCGAAAAGTGGTTTTTCAACACGATCACAAGTGCGAAAAGTGTTTTTTCCACACTAATACAAGTGCAAAAGTGGTTTCCTGCACCAACACAAGTGCGAAAAGAGGTTTTTCAACACTAACACTTGTGCGAAAAGTGGTTTTTCAACACTATCACAAGTGCAAAAAGTGTTTTTTCCACACTAATACAAGTGCAAAAGTGGTTTCCTGCACCAACACAAGTGCGAAAAGTGGTTTTTCAACACTAACACAAGTGCGAAAAGTGGTTTTTCAACACTATCACAAGTGCAAAAAGTGTTTTTTCCACACTAATACAAGTGCAAAAGTGGTTTCCTGCACCAACACAAGTGTGAAAAGTGGTTTTTCAACACTAACACAAGTGCGAAAAGTGGTTTTCAACACTAACACAAGTGCGAAAAGTGGTTTTTCAACACTAACACAAGTGCGAAAAGTGGTTTTTCAACACTAACACAAGTGCGAAAAGTGGTTTTTCAACACTAACACAAGTGCAAAAAGTGGTTTTTCAACACTAACACAAGTGCGAAAAGTGGTTTTTCAACACTAACACAAGTACGAAAAGTGGTTTTTCAACACTATCACAAGTGCAAAAAGTGTTTTTTCCACACTAATACAAGTGCAAAAGTGGTTTCCTGCACCAACACAAGTGCGAAAAGTGGTTTTTCAACACTAACACAAGTGCGAAAAGTGGTTTTTCAACACTAACACAAGTGCGAAAAGTGTTTTTTCCACACTAATACAAGTGCAAAAGTGGTTTCCTGCACCAACACAAGTGCGAAAAGTGGTTTCTCAACACTAACACAAGTGCGAAAAGTGGTTTTTCAACACTAACACAAGTGCGAAAAGTGTTTTTTCCACACGAATACAAGTGCAAAAGTGGTTTCCTGCATCAACACAAGTGCGAAAAGTGGTTTTTCAACACTATCACAAGTGCAAAAAGTGTTTTTTCCACACTAATACAAGTGCAAAAGTGGTTTTTCAACACTAACACAAGTGCGAAAAGTGTTTTTTCAACACTAACACAAGTGCAAAAAGTGGTTTTTCCACAATAACACAAGTGCGAAAAGTGGTTTTTCCACACTAATACAAGTGCAAAAGTAGTTTCCTGCACCAACACAAGTGCGAAAAGTGGTTTTTCAACACTAACACAAGTGCAAAAAGTGGTTTTTCAACACTAACACAAGTGCGAAAAGTGGTTTTTCAACACTATCACAAGTGCAAAAAGTGTTTTTTCCACACTAATACAAGTGCAAAAGTGGTTTCCTGCACCAACACAAGTGCGAAAAGTGGTTTTTCAACACTAACACAAGTGCAAAAAGTGGTTTTTCAACACGAACACAAGTGCGAAAAGTGTTTTTTCCACACTAATACAAGTGCAAAAGTGGTTTCCTGCACCAACACAAGTGCGAAAAGTGGTTTTTCAACACTAACACAAGTGCGAAAAGTGGTTTTTCAACACTATCACAAGTGCAAAAAGTGTTTTTTCCACACTAATACAAGTGCAAAAGTGGTTTCCTGCACCAACACAAGTGCGAAAAGTGGTTTTTCAACACTAACACAAGTGCGAAAAGTGGTTTTTCAACACTATCACAAGTGCAAAAAGTGTTTTTTCCACACTAATACAAGTGCAAAAGTGGTTTCCTGCACCAACACAAGTGTGAAAAGTGGTTTTTCAACACTAACACAAGTGCGAAAAGTGGTTTTTCAACACTAACACAAGTGCGAAAAGTGGTTTTTCAACACTAACACAAGAGCGAAAAGTGTTTTTTCCACACTAATACAAGTGCAAAAGTGGTTTCCTGCACCAACACAAGTGCGAAAAGTGGTTTTTCAACACTAACACAAGTGCGAAAAGTGGTTTTTCAACACTAACACAAGTGCGAAAAGTGGTTTTTCAACACTATCACAAGTGCAAAAAGTGTTTTTTCCACACTAATACAAGTGCAAAAGTGGTTTCCTGCACCAACACAAGTGCGAAAAGTGGTTTTTCAACACTAACACAAGTGCGAAAAGTGGTTTTTCAACACTAACACAAGTGCGAAAAGTGTTTTTTCCACACTAATACAAGTGCAAA
This sequence comes from Myxine glutinosa, assembly GCF_964187855.1. Classification (NCBI taxonomy): domain Eukaryota; kingdom Metazoa; phylum Chordata; class Myxini; order Myxiniformes; family Myxinidae; genus Myxine; species Myxine glutinosa. The sequence continues at coordinate 81,177 of NW_027617502.1, read as the reverse complement.
AGTGGTTTCCTGCACCAACACAAGTGCGAAAAGTGGTTTTTCAACACTAACACAAGTGCGAAAAGTGGTTTTTCAACACTAACACAAGTGCGAAAAGTGTTTTTTCCACACGAATACAAGTGCAAAAGTGGTTTCCTGCATCAACACAAGTGCGAAAAGAAGTTTTTCAACACTATCACAAGTGCAAAAAGTGTTTTTTCCACACTAATACAAGTGCAAAAGTGGTTTCCTGCAACAACACAAGTGCGAAAAGTGGTTTTTCAACACTAACACAAGTGCGAAAAGTGTTTTTTCAACACTAACACAAGTGCAAAAAGTGGTTTTTCCACAATAACACAAGTGCGAAAAGTGGTTTTTCCACACTAATACAAGTGCAAAAGTAGTTTCCTGCACCAACACAAGTGCGAAAAGTGGTTTTTCAACACTAACACAAGTGCAAAAAGTGGTTTTTCCACAATAACACAAGTGCGAAAAGTGGTTTTCCCACACTAATACAAGTGCAAAAGTAGTTTCCTGCACCAACACAAGTGCGAAAAGTGGTTTTTCAACACTAACACAAGTGCGAAAAGTGGTTTTTCAACACTATCACAAGTGCAAAAAGTGTTTTTTCCACACTAATACAAGTGCAAAAGTGGTTTCCTGCACCAACACAAGTGCGAAAAGTGGTTTTTCAACACTAACACAAGTGCAAAAAGTGGTTTTTCAACACGAACACAAGTGCGAAAAGTGTTTTTTCCACACTAATACAAGTGCAAAAGTGGTTTCCTGCACCAACACAAGTGCGAAAAGTGGTTTTTCAACACTAACACTTGTGCGAAAAGTGGTTTTTCAACACTATCACAAGTGCAAAAAGTGTTTTTTCCACACTAATACAAGTGCAAAAGTGGTTTCCTGCACCAACACAAGTGCGAAAAGTGGTTTTTCAACACTAACACAAGTGCGAAAAGTGGTTTTTCAACACTATCACAAGTGCAAAAAGTGTTTTTTCCACACTAATACAAGTGCAAAAGTGGTTTCCTGCACCAACACAAGTGTGAAAAGTGGTTTTTCAACACTAACACAAGTGCGAAAAGTGGTTTTTCAACACTAACACAAGTGCGAAAAGTGGTTTTTCAACACTAACACAAGAGCGAAAAGTGTTTTTTCCACACTAATACAAGTGCAAAAGTGGTTTCCTGCACCAACACAAGTGCGAAAAGTGGTTTTTCAACACTAACACAAGTGCGAAAAGTGGTTTTTCAACACTATCACAAGTGCAAAAAGTGTTTTTCCACACTAATACAAGTGCAAAAGTGGTTTCCTGCACCAACACAAGTGCAAAAAGTGGTTTTTCAACACTAACACAAGTGCGAAAAGTGGTTTTTCAACACTATCACAAGTGCAAAAAGTGTTTTTTCCACACTAATACAAGTGCAAAAGTGGTTTCCTGCACCAACACAAGTGCGAAAAGTGGTTTTTCAACACTAACACAAGTGCAAAAAGTGGTTTTTCAACACTAACACAAGTGCGAAAAGTGGTTTTTCAACACTAACACAAGTGCGAAAAGTGGTTTTTCAACACTATCACAAGTGCAAAAAGTGTTTTTTCCACACTAATACAAGTGCAAAAGTGGTTTCCTGCACCAACACAAGTGCGAAAAGTGGTTTTTCAACACTAACACAAGTGCGAAAAGTGGTTTTTCAACACTAACACAAGTGCGAAAAGTGTTTTTTCCACACTAATACAAGTGCAAAAGTGGTTTCCTGCACCAACACAAGTGCGAAAAGTGGTTTTTCAACACTAACACAAGTGCAAAAAGTGGTTTTTCCACAATAACACAAGTGCGAAAAGTGGTTTTTCCACACTAATACAAGTGCAAAAGTAGTTTCCTGCACCAACACAAGTGCGAAAAGTGGTTTTTCAACACTATCACAAGTGCAAAAAGTGTTTTTTCCACACTAATACAAGTGCAAAAGTGGTTTCCTGCAACAACACAAGTGCGAAAAGTGGTTTTTCAACACTAACACAAGTGCGAAAAGTGTTTTTTCAACACTAACACAAGTGCAAAAAGTGGTTTTTCCACAATAACACAAGTGCGAAAAGTGGTTTTTCCACACTAATACAAGTGCAAAAGTAGTTTCCTGCACCAACACAAGTGCGAAAAGTGGTTTTTCAACACTAACACAAGTGCAAAAAGTGGTTTTTCCACAATAACACAAGTGCGAAAAGTGGTTTTTCCACACTAATACAAGTGCAAAAGTAGTTTCCTGCAGCAACACAAGTGCGAAAAGAGGTTTTTCAACACTAACACTTGTGCGAAAAGTGGTTTTTCAACACTATCACAAGTGCAAAAAGTGTTTTTTCCACACTAATACAAGTGCAAAAGTGGTTTCCTGCACCAACACAAGTGCGAAAAGTGGTTTTTCAACACTAACACAAGTGCGAAAAGTGGTTTTTCAACACGATCACAAGTGCGAAAAGTGTTTTTTCCACACTAATACAAGTGCAAAAGTGGTTTCCTGCACCAACACAAGTGCGAAAAGAGGTTTTTCAACACTAACACTTGTGCGAAAAGTGGTTTTTCAACACTATCACAAGTGCAAAAAGTGTTTTTTCCACACTAATACAAGTGCAAAAGTGGTTTCCTGCACCAACACAAGTGCGAAAAGTGGTTTTTCAACACTAACACAAGTGCGAAAAGTGGTTTTTCAACACTATCACAAGTGCAAAAAGTGTTTTTTCCACACTAATACAAGTGCAAAAGTGGTTTCCTGCACCAACACAAGTGTGAAAAGTGGTTTTTCAACACTAACACAAGTGCGAAAAGTGGTTTTCAACACTAACACAAGTGCGAAAAGTGGTTTTTCAACACTAACACAAGTGCGAAAAGTGGTTTTTCAACACTAACACAAGTGCGAAAAGTGGTTTTTCAACACTAACACAAGTGCGAAAAGTGGTTTTTCAACACTATCACAAGTGCAAAAAGTGTTTTTTCCACACTAATACAAGTGCAAAAGTGGTTTCCTGCACCAACACAAGTGCGAAAAGTGGTTTTTCAACACTAACACAAGTGCGAAAAGTGGTTTTTCAACACTAACACAAGTGCGAAAAGTGTTTTTTCCACACTAATACAAGTGCAAAAGTGGTTTCCTGCACCAACACAAGTGCGAAAAGTGGTTTTTCAACACTAACACAAGTGCGAAAAGTGGTTTTTCAACACTAACACAAGTGCGAAAAGTGTTTTTTCCACACGAATACAAGTGCAAAAGTGGTTTCCTGCATCAACACAAGTGCGAAAAGTGGTTTTTCAACACTATCACAAGTGCAAAAAGTGTTTTTTCCACACTAATACAAGTGCAAAAGTGGTTTTTCAACACTAACACAAGTGCGAAAAGTGTTTTTTCAACACTAACACAAGTGCAAAAAGTGGTTTTTCCACAATAACACAAGTGCGAAAAGTGGTTTTTCCACACTAATACAAGTGCAAAAGTAGTTTCCTGCACCAACACAAGTGCGAAAAGTGGTTTTTCAACACTAACACAAGTGCAAAAAGTGGTTTTTCCACAATAACACAAGTGCGAAAAGTGGTTTTTCCACACTAATACAAGTGCAAAAGTAGTTTCCTGCACCAACACAAGTGCGAAAAGTGGTTTTTCAACACTAACACAAGTGCGAAAAGTGGTTTTTCAACACTATCACAAGTGCAAAAAGTGTTTTTTCCACACTAATACAAGTGCAAAAGTGGTTTCCTGCACCAACACAAGTGCGAAAAGTGGTTTTTCAACACTAACACAAGTGCAAAAAGTGGTTTTTCAACACGAACACAAGTGCGAAAAGTGTTTTTTCCACACTAATACAAGTGCAAAAGTGGTTTCCTGCACCAACACAAGTGCGAAAAGTGGTTTTTCAACACTAACACAAGTGCGAAAAGTGGTTTTTCAACACTATCACAAGTGCAAAAAGTGTTTTTTCCACACTAATACAAGTGCAAAAGTGGTTTCCTGCACCAACACAAGTGCGAAAAGTGGTTTTTCAACACTAACACAAGTGCGAAAAGTGGTTTTTCAACACTATCACAAGTGCAAAAAGTGTTTTTTCCACACTAATACAAGTGCAAAAGTGGTTTCCTGCACCAACACAAGTGTGAAAAGTGGTTTTTCAACACTAACACAAGTGCGAAAAGTGGTTTTTCAACACTAACACAAGTGCGAAAAGTGGTTTTTCAACACTAACACAAGAGCGAAAAGTGTTTTTTCCACACTAATACAAGTGCAAAAGTGGTTTCCTGCACCAACACAAGTGCGAAAAGAAGTTTTTCAACACTATCACAAGTGCAAAAAGTGTTTTTTCCACACTAATACAAGTGCAAAAGTGGTTTCCTGCAACAACACAAGTGCGAAAAGTGGTTTTTCAACACTAACACAAGTGCGAAAAGTGTTTTTTCAACACTAACACAAGTGCAAAAAGTGGTTTTTCCACAATAACACAAGTGCGAAAAGTGGTTTTTCCACACTAATACAAGTGCAAAAGTAGTTTCCTGCACCAACACAAGTGCGAAAAGTGGTTTTTCAACACTAACACAAGTGCAAAAAGTGGTTTTTCCACAATAACACAAGTGCGAAAAGTGGTTTTCCCACACTAATACAAGTGCAAAAGTAGTTTCCTGCACCAACACAAGTGCGAAAAGTGGTTTTTCAACACTAACACAAGTGCGAAAAGTGGTTTTTCAACACTATCACAAGTGCAAAAAGTGTTTTTTCCACACTAATACAAGTGCAAAAGTGGTTTCCTGCACCAACACAAGTGCGAAAAGTGGTTTTTCAACACTAACACAAGTGCAAAAAGTGGTTTTTCAACACGAACACAAGTGCGAAAAGTGTTTTTTCCACACTAATACAAGTGCAAAAGTGGTTTCCTGCACCAACACAAGTGCGAAAAGAGGTTTTTCAACACTAACACTTGTGCGAAAAGTGGTTTTTCAACACTATCACAAGTGCAAAAAGTGTTTTTTCCACACTAATACAAGTGCAAAAGTGGTTTCCTGCACCAACACAAGTGCGAAAAGTGGTTTTTCAACACTAACACAAGTGCGAAAAGTGGTTTTTCAACACTATCACAAGTGCAAAAAGTGTTTTTTCCACACTAATACAAGTGCAAAAGTGGTTTCCTGCACCAACACAAGTGTGAAAAGTGGTTTTTCAACACTAACACAAGTGCGAAAAGTGGTTTTTCAACACTAACACAAGTGCGAAAAGTGGTTTTTCAACACTAACACAAGAGCGAAAAGTGTTTTTTCCACACTAATACAAGTGCAAAAGTGGTTTCCTGCACCAACACAAGTGCGAAAAGTGGTTTTTCAACACTAACACAAGTGCGAAAAGTGGTTTTTCAACACTATCACAAGTGCAAAAAGTGTTTTTCCACACTAATACAAGTGCAAAAGTGGTTTCCTGCACCAACACAAGTGCAAAAAGTGGTTTTTCAACACTAACACAAGTGCGAAAAGTGGTTTTTCAACACTATCACAAGTGCAAAAAGTGTTTTTTCCACACTAATACAAGTGCAAAAGTGGTTTCCTGCACCAACACAAGTGCGAAAAGTGGTTTTTCAACACTAACACAAGTGCAAAAAGTGGTTTTTCAACACTAACACAAGTGCGAAAAGTGGTTTTTCAACACTAACACAAGTGCGAAAAGTGGTTTTTCAACACTATCACAAGTGCAAAAAGTGTTTTTTCCACACTAATACAAGTGCAAAAGTGGTTTCCTGCACCAACACAAGTGCGAAAAGTGGTTTTTCAACACTAACACAAGTGCGAAAAGTGGTTTTTCAACACTAACACAAGTGCGAAAAGTGTTTTTTCCACACTAATACAAGTGCAAAAGTGGTTTCCTGCACCAACACAAGTGCGAAAAGTGGTTTTTCAACACTAACACAAGTGCAAAAAGTGGTTTTTCCACAATAACACAAGTGCGAAAAGTGGTTTTTCCACACTAATACAAGTGCAAAAGTAGTTTCCTGCACCAACACAAGTGCGAAAAGTGGTTTTTCAACACTATCACAAGTGCAAAAAGTGTTTTTTCCACACTAATACAAGTGCAAAAGTGGTTTCCTGCAACAACACAAGTGCGAAAAGTGGTTTTTCAACACTAACACAAGTGCGAAAAGTGTTTTTTCAACACTAACACAAGTGCAAAAAGTGGTTTTTCCACAATAACACAAGTGCGAAAAGTGGTTTTTCCACACTAATACAAGTGCAAAAGTAGTTTCCTGCACCAACACAAGTGCGAAAAGTGGTTTTTCAACACTAACACAAGTGCAAAAAGTGGTTTTTCCACAATAACACAAGTGCGAAAAGTGGTTTTTCCACACTAATACAAGTGCAAAAGTAGTTTCCTGCAGCAACACAAGTGCGAAAAGAGGTTTTTCAACACTAACACTTGTGCGAAAAGTGGTTTTTCAACACTATCACAAGTGCAAAAAGTGTTTTTTCCACACTAATACAAGTGCAAAAGTGGTTTCCTGCACCAACACAAGTGCGAAAAGTGGTTTTTCAACACTAACACAAGTGCGAAAAGTGGTTTTTCAACACGATCACAAGTGCGAAAAGTGTTTTTTCCACACTAATACAAGTGCAAAAGTGGTTTCCTGCACCAACACAAGTGCGAAAAGAGGTTTTTCAACACTAACACTTGTGCGAAAAGTGGTTTTTCAACACTATCACAAGTGCAAAAAGTGTTTTTTCCACACTAATACAAGTGCAAAAGTGGTTTCCTGCACCAACACAAGTGCGAAAAGTGGTTTTTCAACACTAACACAAGTGCGAAAAGTGGTTTTTCAACACTATCACAAGTGCAAAAAGTGTTTTTTCCACACTAATACAAGTGCAAAAGTGGTTTCCTGCACCAACACAACTGTGAAAAGTGGTTTTTCAACACTAACACAAGTGCGAAAAGTGGTTTTCAACACTAACACAAGTGCGAAAAGTGGTTTTTCAACACTAACACAAGTGCGAAAAGTGGTTTTTCAACACTAACACAAGTGCGAAAAGTGGTTTTTCAACACTAACACAAGTGCAAAAAGTGGTTTTTCAACACTAACACAAGTGCGAAAAGTGGTTTTTCAACACTAACACAAGTGCGAAAAGTGGTTTTTCAACACTATCACAAGTGCAAAAAGTGTTTTTTCCACACTAATACAAGTGCAAAAGTGGTTTCCTGCACCAACACAAGTGCGAAAAGTGGTTTTTCAACACTAACACAAGTGCGAAAAGTGGTTTTTCAACACTAACACAAGTGCGAAAAGTGTTTTTTCCACACTAATACAAGTGCAAAAGTGGTTTCCTGCACCAACACAAGTGCGAAAAGTGGTTTTTCAACACTAACACAAGTGCGAAAAGTGGTTTTTCAACACTAACACAAGTGCGAAAAGTGTTTTTTCCACACGAATACAAGTGCAAAAGTGGTTTCCTGCATCAACACAAGTGCGAAAAGTGGTTTTTCAACACTATCACAAGTGCAAAAAGTGTTTTTTCCACACTAATACAAGTGCAAAAGTGGTTTTTCAACACTAACACAAGTGCGAAAAGTGTTTTTTCAACACTAACACAAGTGCAAAAAGTGGTTTTTCCACAATAACACAAGTGCGAAAAGTGGTTTTTCCACACTAATACAAGTGCAAAAGTAGTTTCCTGCACCAACACAAGTGCGAAAAGTGGTTTTTCAACACTAACACAAGTGCAAAAAGTGGTTTTTCCACAATAACACAAGTGCGAAAAGTGGTTTTTCCACACTAATACAAGTGCAAAAGTAGTTTCCTGCACCAACACAAGTGCGAAAAGTGGTTTTTCAACACTAACACAAGTGCGAAAAGTGGTTTTTCAACACTATCACAAGTGCAAAAAGTGTTTTTTCCACACTAATACAAGTGCAAAAGTGGTTTCCTGCACCAACACAAGTGCGAAAAGTGGTTTTTCAACACTAACACAAGTGCAAAAAGTGGTTTTTCAACACGAACACAAGTGCGAAAAGTGTTTTTTCCACACTAATACAAGTGCAAAAGTGGTTTCCTGCACCAACACAAGTGCGAAAAGTGGTTTTTCAACACTAACACAAGTGCGAAAAGTGGTTTTTCAACACTATCACAAGTGCAAAAAGTGTTTTTTCCACACTAATACAAGTGCAAAAGTGGTTTCCTGCACCAACACAAGTGCGAAAAGTGGTTTTTCAACACTAACACAAGTGCGAAAAGTGGTTTTTCAACACTATCACAAGTGCAAAAAGTGTTTTTTCCACACTAATACAAGTGCAAAAGTGGTTTCCTGCACCAACACAAGTGTGAAAAGTGGTTTTTCAACACTAACACAAGTGCGAAAAGTGGTTTTTCAACACTAACACAAGTGCGAAAAGTGGTTTTTCAACACTAACACAAGAGCGAAAAGTGTTTTTTCCACACTAATACAAGTGCAAAAGTGGTTTCCTGCACCAACACAAGTGCGAAAAGTGGTTTTTCAACACTAACACAAGTGCGAAAAGTGGTTTTTCAACACTATCACAAGTGCAAAAAGTGTTTTTCCACACTAATACAAGTGCAAAAGTGGTTTCCTGCACCAACACAAGTGCAAAAAGTGGTTTTTCAACACTAACACAAGTGCGAAAAGTGGTTTTTCAACACTATCACAAGTGCAAAAAGTGTTTTTTCCACACTAATACAAGTGCAAAAGTGGTTTCCTGCACCAACACAAGTGCGAAAAGTGGTTTTTCAACACTAACACAAGTGCAAAAAGTGGTTTTTCAACACTAACACAAGTGCGAAAAGTGTTTTTTCAACACTATCACAAGTGCAAAAAGTGTTTTTTCCACACTAATACAAGTGCAAAAGTGGTTTCCTGCACCAATACAAGTGCGAAAAGTGGTTTTTCAACACTAACACAAGTGCGAAAAGTGGTTTTTCAACACTAACACAAGTGCGAAAAGTGGTTTTTCAACAGTAACACAAGTGCGAAAAGTGGTTTTTCAACACTATCACATGTGCAAAAAGTGTTTTTCCCACACTAATACAAGTGCAAAAGTGGTTTCCTGCACCAACACAAGTGCGAAAAGTGGTTTTTCAACACTAACACAAGTGCGAAAAGTGGTTTTTCAACACTAACACAAGTGCGAAAAGTGTTTTTTCCACACGAATACAAGTGCAAAAGTGGTTTCCTGCATCAACACAAGTGCGAAAAGTGGTTTTTCAACACTATCACAAGTGCAAAAAGTGTTTTTTCCACACTAATACAAGTGCAAAAGTGGTTTCCTGCAACAACACAAGTGCGAAAAGTGGTTTTTCAACACTAACACAAGTGCGAAAAGTGTTTTTTCAACACTAACACAAGTGCAAAAAGTGGTTTTTCCACAATAACACAAGTGCGAAAAGTGGTTTTTCCACACTAATACAAGTGCAAAAGTAGTTTCCTGCACCAACACAAGTGCGAAAAGTGGTTTTTCAACACTAACACAAGTGCGAAAAGTGGTTTTTCAACACTATCACAAGTGCAAAAAGTGTTTTTTCCACACTAATACAAGTGCAAAAGTGGTTTCCTGCACCAACACAAGTGCGAAAAGTGGTTTTTCAACACTAACACAAGTGCGAAAAGTGGTTTTTCAACAGTATCATAAGTGCAAAAAGTGTTTTTTCCACACTAATACAAGTGCAAAAGTGGTTTCCTGCACCAACACAAGTGCAAAAAGTGGTTTTTCAACACTAACACAAGTGCGAAAAGTGGTTTTTCAACAATATCACAAGTGCAAAAAGTGTTTTTTCCACACTAATACAAGTGCAAAAGTGGTTTCCTGCACCAACACAAGTGCGAAAAGTGGTTTTTCAACACTAACACAAGTGCAAAAAGTGGTTTTTCAACACTAACACAAGTGCGAAAAGTGTTTTTTCAACACTATCACAAGTGCAAAAAGTGTTTTTTCCACACTAATACAAGTGCAAAAGTGGTTTCCTGCACCAATACAAGTGCGAAAAGTGGTTTTTCAACACTAACACAAGTGCGAAAAGTGGTTTTTCAACACTAACACAAGTGCGAAAAGTGGTTTTTACACACTAATACAAGTGCAAAAGTGGTTTCCTGCACCAACTCAAGTGCGAAAAGTGGTTTTTCAACACTAACACAAGTGCGAAAAGTGGTTTTTCAACACTAACACAAGTGCGAAAAGTGGTTTTTCAACACTAACACAAGTGCGAAAAGTGGTTTTTCAACACTATCACAAGTGCAAAAAGTGGTTTTTCAACACTAACACAAGTGCGAAAAGTGTTTTTTCAACACTATCACAAGTGCAAAAAGTGTTTTTTCCACACTAATACAAGTGCAAAAGTGGTTTCCTGCACCAATACAAGTGCGAAAAGTGGTTTTTCAACACTAACACAAGTGCGAAAAGTGGTTTTTCAACACTAACACAAGTGCGAAAAGTGGTTTTTACACGCTAATACAAGTGCAAAAGTGGTTTCCTGCACCAACTCAAGTGCGAAAAGTGGTTTTTCAACACTAACACAAGTGCGAAAAGTGGTTTTTCAACACTAACACAAGTGCGAAAAGTGGTTTTTCAACACTATCACAAGTGCAAAAAGTGTTTTTTCCACACTACTACAAGTGCAAAAGTGGTTTCCTGCACCAACACAAGTGCGAAAAGTGGTTTTTCAACACTAACACAAGTGCGAAAAGTGGTTTTTCAACACTAACACAAATGCGAAAAGTGGTTTTTCCACACCAATACAAGTGCAAAAGTGGTTTTCTGCACCAACACAAGTGGGAAAAGTGGTTTTTCAACACTAACATAAGTGCGAAAAGTGGTTTTTCAACACTAACACAAGTGCGAAAAGTGGTTTTTCAACACTAACACAAGTGCGAAAAGTGGTTTTTCAACACTATCACAAGTGCAAAAAGTGTTTTTTCCACACTAATACAAGTGCAAAAGTGGTTTCCTGCACCAACACAAGTGCGAAAAGTGGTTTTTCAACACTAACACAAGTGCGAAAAGTGGTTTTTCAACACTAACACAAGTGCGAAAAGTGTTTTTTCCACACGAATACAAGTGCAAAAGTGGTTTCCTGCATCAACACAAGTGCGAAAAGTGGTTTTTCAACACTATCACAAGTGCAAAACGTGTTTTTTCCACACTAATACAAGTGCAAAAGTGGTTTCCTGCACCATCACAAGTGCGAAAAGTGGTTTTTCAACACTAACACAAGTGCAAAAAGGGGTTTTTCAACACGAACACAAGTGCGAAAAGTGTTTTTTCCACACTAATACAAGTGCAAAAGTGGTTTCCTGCACCAACACAAGTGTGAAAAGAGGTTTTTCAACACTAACACTTGTGCGAAAAGTGGTTTTTCAACACTATCACAAGTGCAAAAAGTGTTTTTTCCACACTAATACAAGTGCAAAAGTGGTTTCCTGCACCAACACAAGTGCGAAAAGTGGTTTTTCAACACTAACACAAGTGCGAAAAGTGGTTTTTCAACACTATCACAAGTGCAAAAAGTGTTTTTTCCACACTAATACAAGTGCAAAAGTGGTTTCCTGCACCAACACAAGTGTGAAAAGTGGTTTTTCAACACTAACACAAGTGCGAAAAGTGGTTTTTCAACACTAACACAAGTGCGAAAAGTGGTTTTTCAACACTAACACAAGAGCGAAAAGTGTTTTTTCCACACTAATACAAGTGCAAAAGTGGTTTCCTGCACCAACACAAGTGCGAAAAGTGGTTTTTCAACACTAACACAAGTGCGAAAAGTGGTTTTTCAACACTATCACAAGTGCAAAAAGTGTTTTTCCACACTAATACAAGTGCAAAAGTGGTTTCCTGCACCAACACAAGTGCAAAAAGTGGTTTTTCAACACTAACACAAGTGCGAAAAGTGGTTTTTCAACACTATCACAAGTGCAAAAAGTGTTTTTTCCACACTAATACAAGTGCAAAAGTGGTTTCCTGCACCAACACAAGTGCGAAAAGTGGTTTTTCAACACTAACACAAGTGCAAAAAGTGGTTTTTCAACACTAACACAAGTGCGAAAAGTGTTTTTTCAACACTATCACAAGTGCAAAAAGTGTTTTTTCCACACTAATACAAGTGCAAAAGTGGTTTCCTGCACCAATACAAGTGCGAAAAGTGGTTTTTCAACACTAACACAAGTGCGAAAAGTGGTTTTTCAACACTAACACAAGTGCGAAAAGTGGTTTTTCAACACTAACACAAGTGCGAAAAGTGGTTTTTCAACACTATCACAAGTGCAAAAAGTGTTTTTTCCACACTAATACAAGTGCAAAAGAGGTTTCCTGCACCAACACAAGTGCGAAAAGTGGTTTTTCAACACTAACACAAGTGCGAAAAGTGGTTTTTCAACACTAACACAAGTGCGAAAAGTGTTTTTTCCACACGAATACAAGTGCAAAAGTGGTTTCCTGCATCAACACAAGTGCGAAAAGTGGTTTTTCAACACTATCACAAGTGCAAAAAGTGTTTTTTCCACACTAATACAAGTGCAAAAGTGGTTTCCTGCAACAACACAAGTGCGAAAAGTGGTTTTTCAACACTAACACAAGTGCGAAAAGTGTTTTTTCAACACTAACACAAGTGCAAAAAGTGGTTTTTCCACAATAACACAAGTGCGAAAAGTGGTTTTTCCACACTAATACAAGTGCAAAAGTAGTTTCCTGCACCAACACAAGTGCGAAAAGTGGTTTTTCAACACTAACACAAGTGCGAAAAGTGGTTTTTCAACACTATCACAAGTGCAAAAAGTTTTTTTTCCACACTAATACAAGTGCAAAAGTGGTTTCCTGCACCAACACAAGTGCGAAAAGTGGTTTTTCAACACTAACACAAGTGCGAAAAGTGGTTTTTCAACAGTATCACAAGTGCAAAAAGTGTTTTTTCCACACTAATACAAGTGCAAAAGTGGTTTCCTGCACCAACACAAGTGCAAAAAGTGGTTTTTCAACACTAACACAAGTGCGAAAAGTGGTTTTTCAACACTATCACAAGTGCAAAAAGTGTTTTTTCCACACTAATACAAGTGCAAAAGTGGTTTCCTGCACCAACACAAGTGCGAAAAGTGGTTTTTCAACACTAACACAAGTGCAAAAAGTGGTTTTTCAACACTAACACAAGTGCGAAAAGTGTTTTTTCAACACTATCACAAGTGCAAAAAGTGTTTTTTCCACACTAATACAAGTGCAAAAGTGGTTTCCTGCACCAATACAAGTGCGAAAAGTGGTTTTTCAACACTAACACAAGTGCGAAAAGTGGTTTTTCAACACTAACACAAGTGCGAAAAGTGGTTTTTACACACTAATACAAGTGCAAAAGTGGTTTCCTGCACCAACTCAAGTGCGAAAAGTGGTTTTTCAACACTAACACAAGTGCGAAAAGTGGTTTTTCAACACTAACACAAGTGCGAAAAGTGGTTTTTCAACACTAACACAAGTGCGAAAAGTGGTTTTTCAACACTATCACAAGTGCAAAAAGTGGTTTTTCAACACTAACACAAGTGCGAAAAGTGTTTTTTCAACACTATCACAAGTGCAAAAAGTGTTTTTTCCACACTAATACAAGTGCAAAAGTGGTTTCCTGCACCAATACAAGTGCGAAAAGTGGTTTTTCAACACTAACACAAGTGCGAAAAGTGGTTTTTCAACACTAACACAAGTGCGAAAAGTGGTTTTTACACGCTAATACAAGTGCAAAAGTGGTTTCCTGCACCAACTCAAGTGCGAAAAGTGGTTTTTCAACACTAACACAAGTGCGAAAAGTGGTTTTTCAACACTAACACAAGTGCGAAAAGTGGTTTTTCAACACTAACACAAGTGCGAAAAGTGGTTTTTCAACACTATCACAAGTGCAAAAAGTGTTTTTTCCACACTACTACAAGTGCAAAAGTGGTTTCCTGCACCAACACAAGTGCGAAAAAGTGGTTTTTCAACACTAACACAAGTGCGAAAAGTGGTTTTTCAACACTAACACAAATGCGAAAAGTGGTTTTTCCACACCAATACAAGTGCAAAAGTGGTTTTCTGCACCAACACAAGTGGGAAAAGTGGTTTTTCAACACTAACATAAGTGCGAAAAGTGGTTTTTCAACACTAACACAAGTGCGAAAAGTGGTTTTTCAACACTAACACAAGTGCGAAAAGTGGTTTTTCAACACTATCACAAGTGCAAAAAGTGTTTTTTCCACACTAATACAAGTGCAAAAGTGGTTTCCTGCACCAACACAAGTGCGAAAAGTGGTTTTTCAACACTAACACAAGTGCGAAAAGTGGTTTTTCAACACTAACACAAGTGCGAAAAGTGTTTTTTCCACACGAATACAAGTGCAAAAGTGGTTTCCTGCATCAACACAAGTGCGAAAAGTGGTTTTTCAACACTATCACAAGTGCAAAAAGTGTTTTTTTCCACACTAATACAAGTGCAAAAGTGGTTTCCTGCAACAACACAAGTGCGAAAAGTTGTTTTTCAACACTAACACAAGTGCGAAAAGTGTTTTTTCAACACTAACACAAGTGCAAAAAGTGGTTTTTCCACAATAACACAAGTGCGAAAAGTGGTTTTTCCACACTAATACAAGTGCAAAAGTAGTTTCCTGCACCAACACAAGTGCAAAAAGTGTTTTTTCCACACTAATACAAGTGCAAAAGTGGTTTCCTGCACCAACACAAGTGCGAAAAGTGGTTTTTCAACACTAACACAAGTGCAAAAAGTGGTTTTTCAACACGAACACAAGTGCGAAAAGTGTTTTTTCCACACTAATACAAGTGCAAAAGTGGTTTCCTGCACCAACACAAGTGCGAAAAGAGGTTTTTCAACACTAACACTTGTGCGAAAAGTGGTTTTTCAACACTATCACAAGTGCAAAAAGTGTTTTTTCCACACTAATACAAGTGCAAAAGTGGTTTCCTGCACCAACACAAGTGCGAAAAGTGGTTTTTCAACACTAACACAAGTGCGAAAAGTGGTTTTTCAACACTATCACAAGTGCAAAAAGTGTTTTTTCCACACTAATACAAGTGCAAAAGTGGTTTCCTGCACCAACACAAGTGTGAAAAGTGGTTTTTCAACACTAACACAAGTGCGAAAAGTGGTTTTTCAACACTAACACAAGTGCGAAAAGTGGTTTTTCAACACTAACACAAGAGCGAAAAGTGTTTTTTCCACACTAATACAAGTGCAAAAGTGGTTTCCTGCACCAACACAAGTGCGAAAAGTGGTTTTTCAACACTAACACAAGTGCGAAAAGTGGTTTTTCAACACTATCACAAGTGCAAAAAGTGTTTTTCCACACTAATACAAGTGCAAAAGTGGTTTCCTGCACCAACACAAGTGCAAAAAGTTGTTTTTCAACACTAACACAAGTGCGAAAAGTGGTTTTTCAACACTATCACAAGTGCAAAAAGTGTTTTTTCCACACTAATACAAGTGCAAAAGTGGTTTCCTGCACCAACACAAGTGCGAAAAGTGGTTTTTCAACACTAACACAAGTGCAAAAAGTGGTTTTTCAACACTAACACAAGTGCGAAAAGTGTTTTTTCAACACTATCACAAGTGCAAAAAGTGTTTTTTCCACACTAATACAAGTGCAAAAGTGGTTTCCTGCACCAATACAAGTGCGAAAAGTGGTTTTTCAACACTAACACAAGTGCGAAAAGTGGTTTTTCAACACTAACACAAGTGCGAAAAGTGGTTTTTCAACACTAACACAAGTGCGAAAAGTGGTTTTTCAACACTACCACAAGTGCAAAAAGTGTTTTTTCCACACTAATACAAGTGCAAAAGTGGTTTCCTGCACCAACACAAGTGCGAAAAGTGGTTTTTCAACACTAACACAAGTGCGAAAAGTGGTTTTTCAACACTAACACAAGTGCGAAAAGTGTTTTTTCCACACGAATACAAGTGCAAAAGTGGTTTCCTGCATCAACACCAGTGCGAAAAGTGGTTTTTCAACACTATCACAAGTGCAAAAAGTGTTTTTTCCACACTAATACAAGTGCAAAAGTGGTTTCCTGCAACAACACAAGTGCGAAAAGTGGTTTTTCAACACTAACACAAGTGCGAAAAGTGTTTTTTCAACACTAACACAAGTGCAAAAAGTGGTTTTTCCACAATAACACAAGTGCGAAAAGTGGTTTTTCCACACTAATACAAGTGCAAAAGTAGTTTCCTGCACCAACACAAGTGCGAAAAGTGGTTTTTCAACACTAACACAAGTGCGAAAAGTGGTTTTTCAACACTATCACAAGTGCAAAAAGTGTTTTTTCCACACTAATACAAGTGCAAAAGTGGTTTCCTGCACCAACACAAGTGCGAAAAGTGGTTTTTCAACACTAACACAAGTGCGAAAAGTGGTTTCTCAACAGTATCACAAGTGCAAAAAGTGTTTTTTCCACACTAATACAAGTGCAAAAGTGGTTTCCTGCACCAACACAAGTGCAAAAAGTGGTTTTTCAACACTAACACAAGTGCGAAAAGTGGTTTTTCAACACTATCACAAGTGCAAAAAGTGTTTTTTCCACACTAATACAAGTGCAAAAGTGGTTTCCTGCACCAACACAAGTGCGAAAAGTGGTTTTTCAACACTAACACAAGTGCAAAAAGTGGTTTTTCAACACTAACACAAGTGCGAAAAGTGTTTTTTCAACACTATCACAAGTGCAAAAAGTGTTTTTTCCACACTAATACAAGTGCAAAAGTGGTTTCCTGCACCAATACAAGTGCGAAAAGTGGTTTTTCAACACTAACACAAGTGCGAAAAGTGGTTTTTCAACACTAACACAAGTGCGAAAAGTGGTTTTTACACACTAATACAAGTGCAAAAGTGGTTTCCTGCACCAACTCAAGTGCGAAAAGTGGTTTTTCAACACTAACACAAGTGCGAAAAGTGGTTTTTCAACACTAACACAAGTGCGAAAAGTGGTTTTTCAACACTATCACAAGTGCAAAAAGTGGTTTTTCAACACTAACACAAGTGCGAAAAGTGTTTTTTCAACACTATCACAAGTGCAAAAAGTGTTTTTTCCACACTAATACAAGTGCAAAAGTGGTTTCCTGCACCAATACAAGTGCGAAAAGTGGTTTTTCAACACTAACACAAGTGCGAAAAGTGGTTTTTCAACACTAACACAAGTGCGAAAAGTGGTTTTTCAA
This sequence comes from Myxine glutinosa, assembly GCF_964187855.1. Lineage (NCBI taxonomy): Eukaryota > Metazoa > Chordata > Myxini > Myxiniformes > Myxinidae > Myxine > Myxine glutinosa. Next base: position 64,008 of record NW_027617502.1, on the reverse strand, counting down.
CACTAACACAAGTGCGAAAAGTGTTTTTTCCACACGAATACAAGTGCAAAAGTGGTTTCCTGCATCAACACAAGTGCGAAAAGTGGTTTTTCAACACTATCACAAGTGCAAAAAGTGTTTTTTTCCACACTAATACAAGTGCAAAAGTGGTTTCCTGCAACAACACAAGTGCGAAAAGTTGTTTTTCAACACTAACACAAGTGCGAAAAGTGTTTTTTCAACACTAACACAAGTGCAAAAAGTGGTTTTTCCACAATAACACAAGTGCGAAAAGTGGTTTTTCCACACTAATACAAGTGCAAAAGTAGTTTCCTGCACCAACACAAGTGCAAAAAGTGTTTTTTCCACACTAATACAAGTGCAAAAGTGGTTTCCTGCACCAACACAAGTGCGAAAAGAGGTTTTTCAACACTAACACTTGTGCGAAAAGTGGTTTTTCAACACGAACACAAGTGCGAAAAGTGTTTTTTCCACACTAATACAAGTGCAAAAGTGGTTTCCTGCACCAACACAAGTGCGAAAAGAGGTTTTTCAACACTAACACTTGTGCGAAAAGTGGTTTTTCAACACTATCACAAGTGCAAAAAGTGTTTTTTCCACACTAATACAAGTGCAAAAGTGGTTTCCTGCACCAACACAAGTGCGAAAAGTGGTTTTTCAACACTAACACAAGTGCGAAAAGTGGTTTTTCAACACTATCACAAGTGCAAAAAGTGTTTTTTCCACACTAATACAAGTGCAAAAGTGGTTTCCTGCACCAACACAAGTGTGAAAAGTGGTTTTTCAACACTAACACAAGTGCGAAAAGTGGTTTTTCAACACTAACACAAGTGCGAAAAGTGGTTTTTCAACACTAACACAAGAGCGAAAAGTGTTTTTTCCACACTAATACAAGTGCAAAAGTGGTTTCCTGCACCAACACAAGTGCGAAAAGTGGTTTTTCAACACTAACACAAGTGCGAAAAGTGGTTTTTCAACACTATCACAAGTGCAAAAAGTGTTTTTCCACACTAATACAAGTGCAAAAGTGGTTTCCTGCACCAACACAAGTGCAAAAAGTGGTTTTTCAACACTAACACAAGTGCGAAAAGTGGTTTTTCAACACTATCACAAGTGCAAAAAGTGTTTTTTCCACACTAATACAAGTGCAAAAGTGGTTTCCTGCACCAACACAAGTGTGAAAAGTGGTTTTTCAACACTAACACAAGTGCGAAAAGTGGTTTTTCAACACTAACACAAGTGCGAAAAGTGGTTTTTCAACACTAACACAAGAGCGAAAAGTGTTTTTTCCACACTAATACAAGTGCAAAAGTGGTTTCCTGCACCAACACAAGTGCGAAAAGTGGTTTTTCAACACTAACACAAGTGCGAAAAGTGGTTTTTCAACACTATCACAAGTGCAAAAAGTGTTTTTACACACTAATACAAGTGCAAAAGTGGTTTCCTGCACCAACACAAGTGCAAAAAGTGGTTTTTCAACACTAACACAAGTGCGAAAAGTGGTTTTTCAACACTAACACAAGTGCAAAAAGTGGTTTTTCAACACTAACACAAGTGCGAAAAGTGTTTTTTCAACACTATCACAAGTGCAAAAAGTGTTTTTTCCACACTAATACAAGTGCAAAAGTGGTTTCCTGCACCAATACAAGTGCGAAAAGTGGTTTTTCAACACTAACACAAGTGCGAAAAGTGGTTTTTCAACACTAACACAAGTGCGAAAAGTGGTTTTTACACACTAATACAAGTGCAAAAGTGGTTTCCTGCACCAACTCAAGTGCGAAAAGTGGTTTTTCAACACTAACACAAGTGCGAAAAGTGGTTTTTCAACACTAACACAAGTGCGAAAAGTGGTTTTTCAACACTAACACAAGTGCGAAAAGTGGTTTTTCAACACTATCACAAGTGCAAAAAGTGGTTTTTCAACACTAACACAAGTGCGAAAAGTGTTTTTTCAACACTATCACAAGTGCAAAAAGTGTTTTTTCCACACTAATACAAGTGCAAAAGTGGTTTCCTGCACCAATACAAGTGCGAAAAGTGGTTTTTCAACACTAACACAAGTGCGAAAAGTGGTTTTTCAACACTAACACAAGTGCGAAAAGTGGTTTTTACACGCTAATACAAGTGCAAAAGTGGTTTCCTGCACCAACTCAAGTGCGAAAAGTGGTTTTTCAACACTAACACAAGTGCGAAAAGTGGTTTTTCAACACTAACACAAGTGCGAAAAGTGGTTTTTCAACACTAACACAAGTGCGAAAAGTGGTTTTTCAACACTATCACAAGTGCAAAAAGTGTTTTTTCCACACTACTACAAGTGCAAAAGTGGTTTCCTGCACCAACACAAGTGCGAAAAAGTGGTTTTTCAACACTAACACAAGTGCGAAAAGTGGTTTTTCAACACTAACACAAATGCGAAAAGTGGTTTTTCCACACCAATACAAGTGCAAAAGTGGTTTTCTGCACCAACACAAGTGGGAAAAGTGGTTTTTCAACACTAACATAAGTGCGAAAAGTGGTATTTCAACACTAACACAAGTGCGAAAAGTGGTTTTTCAACACTAACACAAGTGCGAAAAGTGGTTTTTCAACACTATCACAAGTGCAAAAAGTGTTTTTTCCACACTAATACAAGTGCAAAAGTGGTTTCCTGCACCAACACAAGTGCGAAAAGTGGTTTTTCAACACTAACACAAGTGCGAAAAGTGGTTTTTCAACACTAACACAAGTGCGAAAAGTGTTTTTTCCACACGAATACAAGTGCAAAAGTGGTTTCCTGCATCAACACAAGTGCGAAAAGTGGTTTTTCAACACTATCACAAGTGCAAAAAGTGTTTTTTTCCACACTAATACAAGTGCAAAAGTGGTTTCCTGCAACAACACAAGTGCGAAAAGTTGTTTTTCAACACTAACACAAGTGCGAAAAGTGTTTTTTCAACACTAACACAAGTGCAAAAAGTGGTTTTTCCACAATAACACAAGTGCGAAAAGTGGTTTTTCCACACTAATACAAGTGCAAAAGTAGTTTCCTGCACCAACACAAGTGCAAAAAGTGTTTTTTCCACACTAATACAAGTGCAAAAGTGGTTTCCTGCACCAACACAAGTGCGAAAAGTGGTTTTTCAACACTAACACAAGTGCAAAAAGTGGTTTTTCAACACGAACACAAGTGCGAAAAGTGTTTTTTCCACACTAATACAAGTGCAAAAGTGGTTTCCTGCACCAACACAAGTGCGAAAAGAGGTTTTTCAACACTAACACTTGTGCGAAAAGTGGTTTTTCAACACTATCACAAGTGCAAAAAGTGTTTTTTCCACACTAATACAAGTGCAAAAGTGGTTTCCTGCACCAACACAAGTGCGAAAAGTGGTTTTTCAACACTAACACAAGTGCGAAAAGTGGTTTTTCAACACTATCACAAGTGCAAAAAGTGTTTTTTCCACACTAATACAAGTGCAAAAGTGGTTTCCTGCACCAACACAAGTGTGAAAAGTGGTTTTTCAACACTAACACAAGTGCGAAAAGTGGTTTTTCAACACTAACACAAGTGCGAAAAGTGGTTTTTCAACACTAACACAAGAGCGAAAAGTGTTTTTTCCACACTAATACAAGTGCAAAAGTGGTTTCCTGCACCAACACAAGTGCGAAAAGTGGTTTTTCAACACTAACACAAGTGCGAAAAGTGGTTTTTCAACACTATCACAAGTGCAAAAAGTGTTTTTCCACACTAATACAAGTGCAAAAGTGGTTTCCTGCACCAACACAAGTGCAAAAAGTTGTTTTTCAACACTAACACAAGTGCGAAAAGTGGTTTTTCAACACTATCACAAGTGCAAAAAGTGTTTTTTCCACACTAATACAAGTGCAAAAGTGGTTTCCTGCACCAACACAAGTGCGAAAAGTGGTTTTTCAACACTAACACAAGTGCAAAAAGTGGTTTTTCAACACTAACACAAGTGCGAAAAGTGTTTTTTCAACACTATCACAAGTGCAAAAAGTGTTTTTTCCACACTAATACAAGTGCAAAAGTGGTTTCCTGCACCAATACAAGTGCGAAAAGTGGTTTTTCAACACTAACACAAGTGCGAAAAGTGGTTTTTCAACACTAACACAAGTGCGAAAAGTGGTTTTTCAACACTAACACAAGTGCGAAAAGTGGTTTTTCAACACTACCACAAGTGCAAAAAGTGTTTTTTCCACACTAATACAAGTGCAAAAGTGGTTTCCTGCACCAACACAAGTGCGAAAAGTGGTTTTTCAACACTAACACAAGTGCGAAAAGTGGTTTTTCAACACTAACACAAGTGCGAAAAGTGTTTTTTCCACACGAATACAAGTGCAAAAGTGGTTTCCTGCATCAACACAAGTGCGAAAAGTGGTTTTTCAACACTATCACAAGTGCAAAAAGTGTTTTTTCCACACTAATACAAGTGCAAAAGTGGTTTCCTGCAACAACACAAGTGCGAAAAGTGGTTTTTCAACACTAACACAAGTGCGAAAAGTGTTTTTTCAACACTAACACAAGTGCAAAAAGTGGTTTTTCCACAATAACACAAGTGCGAAAAGTGGTTTTTCCACACTAATACAAGTGCAAAAGTAGTTTCCTGCACCAACACAAGTGCGAAAAGTGGTTTTTCAACACTAACACAAGTGCGAAAAGTGGTTTTTCAACACTATCACAAGTGCAAAAAGTGTTTTTTCCACACTAATACAAGTGCAAAAGTGGTTTCCTGCACCAACACAAGTGCGAAAAGTGGTTTTTCAACACTAACACAAGTGCGAAAAGTGGTTTTTCAACAGTATCACAAGTGCAAAAAGTGTTTTTTCCACACTAATACAAGTGCAAAAGTGGTTTCCTGCACCAACACGAGTGCAAAAAGTGGTTTTTCAACACTAACACAAGTGCGAAAAGTGGTTTTTCAACACTATCACAAGTGCAAAAAGTGTTTTTTCCACACTAATACAAGTGCAAAAGTGGTTTCCTGCACCAACACAAGTGCGAAAAGTGGTTTTTCAACACTAACACAAGTGCAAAAAGTGGTTTTTCAACACTAACACAAGTGCGAAAAGTGTTTTTTCAACACTATCACAAGTGCAAAAAGTGTTTTTTCCACACTAATACAAGTGCAAAAGTGGTTTCCTGCACCAATACAAGTGCGAAAAGTGGTTTTTCAACACTAACACAAGTGCGAAAAGTGGTTTTTCAACACTAACACAAGTGCGAAAAGTGGTTTTTACACACTAATACAAGTGCAAAAGTGGTTTCCTGCACCAACTCAAGTGCGAAAAGTGGTTTTTCAACACTAACACAAGTGCGAAAAGTGGTTTTTCAACACTAACACAAGTGCGAAAAGTGGTTTTTCAACACTATCACAAGTGCAAAAAGTGGTTTTTCAACACTAACACAAGTGCGAAAAGTGTTTTTTCAACACTATCACAAGTGCAAAAAGTGTTTTTTCCACACTAATACAAGTGCAAAAGTGGTTTCCTGCACCAATACAAGTGCGAAAAGTGGTTTTTCAACACTAACACAAGTGCGAAAAGTGGTTTTTCAACACTAACACAAGTGCGAAAAGTGGTTTTTCAACACTAACACAAGTGCGAAAAGTGTTTTTTCCACACGAATACAAGTGCAAAAGTGGTTTCCTGCATCAACACAAGTGCGAAAAGTGGTTTTTCAACACTATCACAAGTGCAAAAAGTGTTTTTTTCCACACTAATACAAGTGCAAAAGTGGTTTCCTGCAACAACACAAGTGCGAAAAGTTGTTTTTCAACACTAACACAAGTGCGAAAAGTGTTTTTTCAACACTAACACAAGTGCAAAAAGTGGTTTTTCCACAATAACACAAGTGCGAAAAGTGGTTTTTCCACACTAATACAAGTGCAAAAGTAGTTTCCTGCACCAACACAAGTGCAAAAAGTGTTTTTTCCACACTAATACAAGTGCAAAAGTGGTTTCCTGCACCAACACAAGTGCGAAAAGAGGTTTTTCAACACTAACACTTGTGCGAAAAGTGGTTTTTCAACACGAACACAAGTGCGAAAAGTGTTTTTTCCACACTAATACAAGTGCAAAAGTGGTTTCCTGCACCAACACAAGTGCGAAAAGAGGTTTTTCAACACTAACACTTGTGCGAAAAGTGGTTTTTCAACACTATCACAAGTGCAAAAAGTGTTTTTTCCACACTAATACAAGTGCAAAAGTGGTTTCCTGCACCAACACAAGTGCGAAAAGTGGTTTTTCAACACTAACACAAGTGCGAAAAGTGGTTTTTCAACACTATCACAAGTGCAAAAAGTGTTTTTTCCACACTAATACAAGTGCAAAAGTGGTTTCCTGCACCAACACAAGTGTGAAAAGTGGTTTTTCAACACTAACACAAGTGCGAAAAGTGGTTTTTCAACACTAACACAAGTGCGAAAAGTGGTTTTTCAACACTAACACAAGAGCGAAAAGTGTTTTTTCCACACTAATACAAGTGCAAAAGTGGTTTCCTGCACCAACACAAGTGCGAAAAGTGGTTTTTCAACACTAACACAAGTGCGAAAAGTGGTTTTTCAACACTATCACAAGTGCAAAAAGTGTTTTTCCACACTAATACAAGTGCAAAAGTGGTTTCCTGCACCAACACAAGTGCAAAAAGTGGTTTTTCAACACTAACACAAGTGCGAAAAGTGGTTTTTCAACACTATCACAAGTGCAAAAAGTGTTTTTTCCACACTAATACAAGTGCAAAAGTGGTTTCCTGCACCAACACAAGTGCGAAAAGTGGTTTTTCAACACTAACACAAGTGCAAAAAGTGGTTTTTCAACACTAACACAAGTGCGAAAAGTGTTTTTTCAACACTATCACAAGTGCAAAAAGTGTTTTTTCCACACTAATACAAGTGCAAAAGTGGTTTCCTGCACCAATACAAGTGCGAAAAGTGGTTTTTCAACACTAACACAAGTGCGAAAAGTGGTTTTTCAACACTAACACAAGTGCGAAAAGTGGTTTTTCAACACTAACACAAGTGCGAAAAGTGGTTTTTCAACACTACCACAAGTGCAAAAAGTGTTTTTTCCACACTAATACAAGTGCAAAAGTGGTTTCCTGCACCAACACAAGTGCGAAAAGTGGTTTTTCAACACTAACACAAGTGCGAAAAGTGGTTTTTCAACACTAACACAAGTGCGAAAAGTGTTTTTTCCACACGAATACAAGTGCAAAAGTGGTTTCCTGCATCAACACAAGTGCGAAAAGTGGTTTTTCAACACTGTCACAAGTGCAAAAAGTGTTTTTTCCACACTAATACAAGTGCAAAAGTGGTTTCCTGCAACAACACAAGTGCGAAAAGTGGTTTTTCAACACTAACACAAGTGCGAAAAGTGTTTTTTCAACACTAACACAAGTGCAAAAAGTGGTTTTTCCACAATAACACAAGTGCGAAAAGTGGTTTTTCCACACTAATACAAGTGCAAAAGTAGTTTCCTGCACCAACACAAGTGCGAAAAGTGGTTTTTCAACACTAACACAAGTGCGAAAAGTGGTTTTTCAACACTATCACAAGTGCAAAAAGTGTTTTTTCCACACTAATACAAGTGCAAAAGTGGTTTCCTGCACCAACACAAGTGCGAAAAGTGGTTTTTCAACACTAACACAAGTGCGAAAAGTGGTTTTTCAACAGTATCACAAGTGCAAAAAGTGTTTTTTCCACACTAATACAAGTGCAAAAGTGGTTTCCTGCACCAACACAAGTGCAAAAAGTGGTTTTTCAACACTAACACAAGTGCGAAAAGTGGTTTTTCAACACTATCACAAGTGCAAAAAGTGTTTTTTCCACACTAATACAAGTGCAAAAGTGGTTTCCTGCACCAACACAAGTGCGAAAAGTGGTTTTTCAACACTAACACAAGTGCAAAAAGTGGTTTTTCAACACTAACACAAGTGCGAAAAGTGTTTTTTCAACACTATCACAAGTGCAAAAAGTGTTTTTTCCACACTAATACAAGTGCAAAAGTGGTTTCCTGCACCAATACAAGTGCGAAAAGTGGTTTTTCAACACTAACACAAGTGCGAAAAGTGGTTTTTCAACACTAACACAAGTGCGAAAAGTGGTTTTTACACACTAATACAAGTGCAAAAGTGGTTTCCTGCACCAACTCAAGTGCGAAAAGTGGTTTTTCAACTCTAACACAAGTGCGAAAAGTGGTTTTTCAACACTAACACAAGTGCGAAAAGTGGTTTTTCAACACTAACACAAGTGCGAAAAGTGGTTTTTCAACACTATCACAAGTGCAAAAAGTGTTTTTTCCACACTACTACAAGTGCAAAAGTGGTTTCCTGCACCAACACAAGTGCGAAAAGTGGTTTTTCAACACTAACACAAGTGCGAAAAGTGGTTTTTCAACACTAACACAAATGCGAAAAGTGGTTTTTCCACACCAATACAAGTGCAAAAGTGGTTTTCTGCACCAACACAAGTGGGAAAAGTGGTTTTTCAACACTAACATAAGTGCGAAAAGTGGTTTTTCAACACTAACACAAGTGCGAAAAGTGGTTTTTCAACACTAACACAAGTGCGAAAAGTGGTTTTTCAACACTATCACAAGTGCAAAAAGTGTTTTTTCCACACTAATACAAGTGCAAAAGTGGTTTCCTGCACCAACACAAGTGCGAAAAGTGGTTTTTCAACACTAACACAAGTGCGAAAAGTGGTTTTTCAACACTAACACAAGTGCGAAAAGTGTTTTTTCCACACGAATACAAGTGCAAAAGTGGTTTCCTGCATCAACACAAGTGCGAAAAGTGGTTTTTCAACACTATCACAAGTGCAAAAAGTGTTTTTTTCCACACTAATACAAGTGCAAAAGTGGTTTCCTGCAACAACACAAGTGAGAAAAGTTGTTTTTCAACACTAACACAAGTGCGAAAAGTGTTTTTTCAACACTAACACAAGTGCAAAAAGTGGTTTTTCCACAATAACACAAGTGCGAAAAGTGGTTTTTCCACACTAATACAAGTGCAAAAGTAGTTTCCTGCACCAACACAAGTGCGAAAAGTGGTTTTTCAACACTAACACAAGTGCGAAAAGTGGTTTTTCAACACTATCACAAGTGCAAAAAGTGTTTTTTCCACACTAATACAAGTGCAAAAGTGGTTTCCTGCACCAACACAAGTGCGAAAAGTGGTTTTTCAACACTAACACAAGTGCAAAAAGTGGTTTTTCAACACGAACACAAGTGCGAAAAGTGTTTTTTCCACACTAATACAAGTGCAAAAGTGGTTTCCTGCACCAACACAAGTGCGAAAAGAGGTTTTTCAACACTAACACTTGTGCGAAAAGTGGTTTTTCAACACTATCACAAGTGCAAAAATTGTTTTTTCCACACTAATACAAGTGCAAAAGTGGTTTCCTGCACCAACACAAGTGTGAAAAGTGGTTTTTCAACACTAACACAAGTGCGAAAAGTGGTTTTTCAACACTAACACAAGTGCGAAAAGTGGTTTTTCAACACTAACACAAGAGCGAAAAGTGTTTTTTCCACACTAATACAAGTGCAAAAGTGGTTTCCTGCACCAACACAAGTGCGAAAAGTGGTTTTTCAACACTAACACAAGTGCGAAAAGTGGTTTTTCAACACTATCACAAGTGCAAAAAGTGTTTTTCCACACTAATACAAGTGCAAAAGTGGTTTCCTGCACCAACACAAGTGCAAAAAGTGGTTTTTCAACACTAACACAAGTGCGAAAAGTGGTTTTTCAACACTATCACAAGTGCAAAAAGTGTTTTTTCCACACTAATACAAGTGCAAAAGTGGTTTCCTGCACCAACACAAGTGCGAAATGTGGTTTTTCAACACTAACGCAAGTGCAAAAAGTGGTTTTTCAACACTAACACAAGTGCGAAAAGTGTTTTTTCAACACTATCACAAGTGCAAAAAGTGTTTTTTCCACACTAATACAAGTGCAAAAGTGGTTTCCTGCACCAATACAAGTGCGAAAAGTGGTTTTTCAACACTAACACAAGTGCGAAAAGTGGTTTTTCAACACTAACACAAGTGCGAAAAGTGGTATTTCCACACTAATACAAGTGCAAAAGTGGTTTCCTGCACCAACTCAAGTGCGAAAAGTGGTTTTTCAACACTAACACAAGTGGGAAAAGTGGTTTTTCAACACTAACATAAGTGCGAAAAGTGGTTTTTCAACACTATCACAAGTGCAATAAGTGTTTTTTCCACACTAATACAAGTGCAAAAGTGGTTTCCTGCACCAACACAAGAGCGAAAAGTGGTTTTTCAACACTAACACAAGTGCTAAAAGTGGTTTTTCAACACTAACACAAGTGCAAAAAGTGTTTTTACCACACTAATACAAGTGCAAAAGTGGTTTCCTGCACCAACACAAGTGCGAAAAGTGGTTTTTCAACACTAACACAAGTGCGAAAAGTGGTTTTTCAACACTAACACAAGTGCGAAAAGTGTTTTTTTCCACACTAATACAAGTGCAAAAGTGGTTTCCTGCACCAACACAAGTGCGAAAAGTGGTTTTTCAACACTAACACAAGTGCGAAAAGTGGTATTTCAACACTATCACAAGTGCAAAAAGTGTTGTTTCCACACTAATACAAGTGCAAAACTGGTTTCCTGCACCAACACAAGAGCGAAAAGTGGTTTTTCAACACTAACACAAGTGCTAAAAGTGGTTTTTCAACACTAACACAAGTGCAAAAAGTGTTTTTACCACACTAATACAAGTGCAAAAGTGGTTTCCTGCACCAACACAAGTGCGAAAGTGGTTTTTCAACACTAACACAAGTGCGAAAAATGGTTTTTCAACACTAACACAAGTGCGAAAAGTGTTTTTTCCACACTAATACAAGTGCAAAAGTGGTTTCCTGCACCAACACAAGTGCGAAAAGTGGTTTTTCAACACTAACACAAGTGCGAAAAGTGGTATTTCAACACTATCACAAGTGCAAAAAGTGTTGTTTCCACACTAATACAAGTGCAAAACTGGTTTCCTGCACCAACACAAGTGCGAAAAGTGGCTTTTCAACACTAACACAAGTGCGAAAAGTGGTTTTTCAACACTATCACAAGTGCAAAAAGTGTTTTTTCCACACTAATACAAGTGCAAAAGTGGTTTCCTGCACCAACACAAGTGCGAAAAGTGGTTTTTCAATACTAACACAAGTGCGAAAAGTGGTTTTTCAACACTAACACAAGTGCGAAAAGTGGTTTTTACACCCTAATACAAGTGCAAAAGTGGTTTCCTGCACCAACACAAGTGCGAAAAGTGGTTTTTCAATACTAACACAAGTGCGAAAAGTGGTTTTTCAACACTAACACAAGTGCGAAAAGTGGTTTTTACACACTAATACAAGTGCAAAAGTGGTTTCCTGCACCAACTCAAGTGCGAAAAGTGGTTTTTCAACACTAACACAAGTGCGAAAAGTGGTTTTTCAACACTAACACAAGTGCGAAAAGTGGTTTTTCAACACTAACACAAGTGCGAAAAGTGGTTTTTCAACACTATCACAAGTGCAAAAAGTGTTTTTTCCACACTACTACAAGTGCAAAAGTGGTTTCCTGCACCAACACAAGTGCGAAAAGTGGTTTTTCAACACTAACACAAGTGCGAAAAGTGGTTTTTCAACACTAACACAAGTGCGAAAAGTGGTTTTTCCACACCAATACAAGTGCAAAAGTGGTTTTCTGCACCAACACAAGTGGGAAAAGTGGTTTTTCAACACTAACATAAGTGCGAAAAGTGGTTTTTCAACACAAACACAAGTGCGAAAAGTGGTTTTTCAACACTAACACAAGTGCTAAAAGTGGTTTTTCAACACTATCACAAGTGCAAAAAGTGTTTTTTCCACACTAATACAAGTGCAAAAGTGGTTTCCTGCACCAACACAAGTGCGAAAAGTGGTTTTTCAACACTAACACAAGTGCGAAAAGTGGTTTTTCAACACTAACACAAGTGCGAAAAGTGTTTTTTCCACACGAATACAAGTGCAAAAGTGGTTTCCTGCATCAACACAAGTGCGAAAAGTGGTTTTTCAACACTATCACAAGTGCAAAAAGTGTTTTTTCCACACTAATACAAGTGCAAAAGTGGTTTCCTGCAACAACACAAGTGCGAAAAGTGGTTTTTCAACACTAACACAAGTGCGAAAAGTGTTTTTTCAACACTAACACAAGTGCAAAAAGTGGTTTTTCCACAATAACACAAGTGCGAAAAGTGGTTTTTCCACACTAATACAAGTGCAAAAGTAGTTTCCTGCACCAACACAAGTGCGAAAAGTGGTTTTTCAACACTAACACAAGTGCGAAAAGTGGTTTTTCAACACTATCACAAGTGCAAAAAGTGTTTTTTCCACACTAATACAAGTGCAAAAGTGGTTTCCTGCACCAACACAAGTGCGAAAAGTGGTTTTTCAACACTAACACAAGTGCAAAAAGGGGTTTTTCAACACGAACACAAGTGCGAAAAGTGTTTTTTTCCACACTAATACAAGTGCAAAAGTGGTTTCCTGCACCAACACAAGTGTGAAAAGAGGTTTTTCAACACTAACACTTGTGCGAAAAGTGGTTTTTCAACACTATCACAAGTGCAAAAAGTGTTTTTTCCACACTAATACAAGTGCAAAAGTGGTTTCCTGCACCAACACAAGTGCGAAAAGTGGTTTTTCAACACTAACACAAGTGCGAAAAGTGGTTTTTCAACACTATCACAAGTGCAAAAAGTGTTTTTTCCACACTAATACAAGTGCAAAAGTGGTTTCCTGCACCAACACCAGTGTGAAAAGTGGTTTTTCAACACTAACACAAGTGCGAAAAGTGGTTTTTCAACACTAACACAAGTGCGAAAAGTGTTTTTCCACACTAATACAAGTGCAAAAGTGGTTTCCTGCACCAACACAAGTGCGAAAAGTGGTTTTTCAACACTAACACAAGTGCAAAAAGTGGTTTTTCAACACTAACACAAGTGCGCAAAGTGTTTTTTCAACACTATCACAAGTGCAAAAAGTGTTTTTTCCACACTAATACAAGTGCAAAAGTGGTTTCCTGCACCAATACAAGTGCGAAAAGTGGTTTTTCAACACTAACACAAGTGCGAAAAGTGGTTTTTCAACACTAACACAAGTGCGAAAAGTGGTTTTTCAACACTAACACAAGTGCGAAAAGTGGTTTTTCAACACTATCACAAGTGCAAAAAGTGTTTTTTCCACACTAATACAAGTGCAAAAGTGGTTTCCTGCACTAACACAAGTGCGAAAAGTGGTTTTTCAACACTAACACAAGTGCGAAAAGTGGTTTTTCAACACTAACACAAGTGCGAAAAGTGTTTTTTCCACACGAATACAAGTGCAAAAGTGGTTTCCTGCATCAACACAAGTGCGAAAAGTGGTTTTTCAACACTATCACAAGTGCAAAAAGTGTTTTTTCCACACTAATACAAGTGCAAAAGTGGTTTCCTGCAACAACACAAGTGCGAAAAGTGGTTTTTCAACACTAACACAAGTGCGAAAAGTGTTTTTTCAACACTAACACAAGTGCAAAAAGTGGTTTTTCCACAATAACACAAGTGCGAAAAGTGGTTTTTCCACACTAATACAAGTGCAAAAGTAGTTTCCTGCACCAACACAAGTGCGAAAAGTGGTTTTTCAACACTAACACAAGTGCGAAAAGTGGTTTTTCAACACTATCACAAGTGCAAAAAGTGTTTTTTCCACACTAATGCAAGTGCAAAAGTGGTTTCCTGCACCAACACAAGTGCGAAAAGTGGTTTTTCAACACTAACACAAGTGCAAAAAGTGGTTTTTCAACACGAACACAAGTGCGAAAAGTGTTTTTTCCACACTAATACAAGTGCAAAAGTGGTTTCCTGCACCAACACAAGTGCGAAAAGAGGTTTTTCAACACTAACACTTGTGCGAAAAGTGGTTTTTCAACACTATCACAAGTGCAAAAAGTGTTTTTTCCACACTAATACAAGTGCAAAAGTGGTTTCCTGCATCAACACAAGTGCGAAAAGTGGTTTTTCAACACTAACACAAGTGCGAAAAGTGGTTTTTCAACACTATCACAAGTGCAAAAAGTGTTTTTTCCACACTAATACAAGTGCAAAAGTGGTTTCCTGCACCAACACAAGTGCAAAAAGTGGTTTTTCAACACTAACACAAGTGCGAAAAGTGGTTTTTCAACACTATCACAAGTGCAAAAAGTGTTTTTTCCACACTAATACAAGTGCAAAAGTGGTTTCCTGCACCAACACAAGTGCGAAAAGTGGTTTTTCAACACTAACACAAGTGCAAAAAGTGGTTTTTCAACACTAAGACAAGTGCGAAAAGTGTTTTTTCAACACTATCACAAGTGCAAAAAGTGTTTTTTCCACACTAATACAAGTGCAAAAGTGGTTTCCTGCACCAATACAAGTGCGAAAAGTGGTTTTTCAACACTAACACAAGTGCGAAAAGTGGTTTTTCAACACTAACACAAGTGCGAAAAGTGGTTTTTACACACTAATACAAGTGCAAAAGTGGTTTCCTGCACCAACTCAAGTGCGAAAAGTGGTTTGTCAACACTAACACAAGTGCAAAAAGTGGTTTTTCAACACTAACACAAGTGCGAAAAGTGGTTTTTCAACACTAACACAAGTGCGAAAAGTGGTTTTTCAACACTATCACAAGTGCAAAAAGTGTTTTTTCCACACTACTACAAGTGCAAAAGTGGTTTCCTGCACCAACACAAGTGCGAAAAGTGGTTTTTCAACACTAACACAAGTGCGAAAAGTGGTTTTTCAACACTAACACAAGTGCGAAAAGTGGTTTTTCAACACTATCACAAGTGCAAAAAGTGTTTTTTCCACACTAATACAAGTGCAAAAGTGGTTTCCTGCACCAACACAAGTGCGAAAAGTGGTTTTTCAACACTAACACAAGTGCGAAAAGTGGTTTTTCAACACTAACACAAGTGCGAAAAGTGTTTTTTCCACACTAATACAAGTGCAAAAGTGGTTTCCTGCACCAACACAAGTGCGAAATGTGGTTTTTCAACACTAACACAAGTGCAAAAAGTGGTTTTTCAACACTAACACAAGTGCGAAAAGTGTTTTTTCAACACTATCACAAGTGCAAAAAGTGTTTTTTCCACACTAATACAAGTGCAAAAGTGGTTTCCTGCACCAATACAAGTGCGAAAAGTGGTTTTTCAACACTAACACAAGTGCGAAAAGTGGTTTTTCAACACTAACACAAGTGCGAAAAGTGGTTTTTCCACACTAATACAAGTGCAAAAGTGGTTTCCTGCACCAACTCAAGTGCGAAAAGTGGTTTTTCAACACTAACACAAGTGGGAAAAGTGGTTTTTCAACACTAACATAAGTGCGAAAAGTGGTTTTTCAACACTATCACAAGTGCAATAAGTGTTTTTTCCACACTAATACAAGTGCAAAAGTGGTTTCCTGCACCAACACAAGAGCGAAAAGTGGTTTTTCAACACTAACACAAGTGCTAAAAGTGGTTTTTCAACACTAACACAAGTGCAAAAAGTGTTTTTACCACACTAATACAAGTGCAAAAGTGGTTTCCTGCACCAACACAAGTGCGAAAAGTGGTTTTTCAACACTAACACAAGTGCGAAAAGTGGTTTTTCAACACTATCACAAGTGCAAAAAGTGTTTTTTCCACACTAATACAAGTGCAAAAGTGGTTTCCTGCACCAACACAAGCGCGAAAAGTGGTTTTTCAACACTAACACAAGTGCGAAAAGTGGTTTTTCAACACTAACACAAGTGCGAAAAGTGTTTTTTCCACACTAATACAAGTGCAAAAGTGGTTTCCTGCACCAACACAAGTGCGAAAAGTGGTTTTTCAACACTAACACAAGTGCGAAAAGTGGTATTTCAACACTATCACAAGTGCAAAAAGTGTTGTTTCCACACTAATACAAGTGCAAAACTGGTTTCCTGCACCAACACAAGTGCGAAAAGTGGCTTTTCAACACTAACACAAGTGCGAAAAGTGGTTTTTCAACACTATCACAAGTGCAAAAAGTGTTTTTTCCACACTAATACAAGTGCAAAAGTGGTTTCCTGCACCAACACAAGTGCGAAAAGTGGTTTTTCAATACTAACACAAGTGCGAAAAGTGGTTTTTCAACACTAACACAAGTGCGAAAAGTGGTTTTTACACACTAATACAAGTGCAAAAGTGGTTTCCTGCACCAACACAAGTGCGAAAAGTGGTTTTTCAATACTAACACAAGTGCGAAAAGTGGTTTTTCAACACTAACACAAGTGCGAAAAGTGGTTTTTACACACTAATACAAGTGCAAAAGTGGTTTCCTGCACCAACTCAAGTGCGAAAAGTGGTTTTTCAACACTAACACAAGTGCGAAAAGTGGTTTTTCAACACTAACACAAGTGCGAAAAGTGGTTTTTCAACACTATCACAAGTGCAAAAAGTGTTTTTTCCACACTAATACAAGTGCAAAAGTGGTTTCCTGCACCAACACAAGTGCGAAAAGTGGTTTTTCAATACTAACACAAGTGCGAAAAGTGGTTTTTCAACACTAACACAAGTGCGAAAAGTGGTTTTTACACACTAATACAAGTGCAAAAGTGGTTTCCTGCACCAACACAAGTGCGAAAAGTGGTTTTTCAATACTAACACAAGTGCGAAAAGTGGTTTTTCAACACTAACACAAGTGCGAAAAGTGGTTTTTACACACTAATACAAGTGCAAAAGTGGTTTCCTGCACCAACTCAAGTGCGAAAAGTGGTTTTTCAACACTAACACAAGTGCGAAAAGTGGTTTTTCAACACTAACACAAGTGCGAAAAGTGGTTTTTCAACACTATCACAAGTGCAAAAAGTGTTTTTTCCACACTACTACAAGTGCAAAAGTGGTTTCCTGCACCAACACAAGTGCGAAAAGTGGTTTTTCAACACTAACACAAGTGCGAAAAGTGGTTTTTCAACACTAACACAAGTGCGAAAAGTGGTTTTTCCACACCAATACAAGTGCAAAAGTGGTTTTCTGCACCAACACAAGTGGGAAAAGTGGTTTTTCAACACTAACATAAGTGCGAAAAGTGGTTTTTCAACACAAACACAAGTGCGAAAAGTGGTTTTTCAACACTAACACAAGTGCGAAAAGTGGTTTTTCAACACTAACACAAGTGCGAAAAGTGGTTTTTACACACTAATACAAGTGCAAAAGTGGTTTCCTGCACCAACTCAAGTGCGAAAAGTGGTTTTTCAACACTAACACAAGTGCGAAAAGTGGTTTTTCAACACTAACACAAGTGCGAAAAGTGGTTTTTCAACACTATCACAAGTGCAAAAAGTGTTTTTTCCACACTACTACAAGTGCAAAAGTGGTTTCCTGCACCAACACAAGTGCGAAAAGTGGTTTTTCAACACTAACACAAGTGCGAAAAGTGGTTTTTCAACACTAACACAAGTGCGAAAAGTGGTTTTTCCACACCAATACAAGTGCAAAAGTGGTTTTCTGCACCAACACAAGTGGGAAAAGTGGTTTTTCAACACTAACATAAGTGCGAAAAGTGGTTTTTCAACACAAACACAAGTGCGAAAAGTGGTTTTTCAACACTAACACAAGTGCGAAAAGTGGTTTTTCAACACTATCACAAGTGCAAAAAGTGTTTTTTCCACACTAATACAAGTGCAAAAGTGGTTTCCTGCACCAACACAAGTGCGAAAAGTGGTTTTTCAACACTAACACAAGTGCGAAAAGTGGTTTTTCAACACTAACACAAGTGCGAAAAGTGTTTTTTCCACACGAATACAAGTGCAAAAGTGGTTTCCTGCATCAACACAAGTGCGAAAAGTGGTTTTTCAACACTATCACAAGTGCAAAAAGTGTTTTTTCCACACTAATACAAGTGCAAAAGTGGTTTCCTGCAACAACACAAGTACGAAAAGTGGTTTTTCAACACTAACACAAGTGCAAAAGTGGTTTTTCAACACTATCACAAGTGCAAAAAGTGTTTTTTCCACACTAATACAAGTGCAAAAGTAGTTTCCTGCACCAACACAAGTGTGAAAAGTGGTTTTTCAACACTAACACAAGTGCGAAAAGTGGTTTTTCAACACTAACACAAGTGCAAAAAGTGGTTTTTCAACACTAACACAAGAGCGAAAAGTGTTTTTTCCACACTAATACAAATGCAAAAGTGGTTTCCTGCACCAACACAAGTGTGAAAAGTGGTTTTTCAACACTAACACAAGTGCGAAAAGTGGTTTTTCAACACTATCACAAGTGCAAAAAGTGTTTTTTCCACACTAATACAAGTGCAAAAGTGGTTTCCTGCACCAACACAAGTGCGAAAAGTGGTTTTTCAACACTAACACAAGTGCAAAAAGTGGTTTTTCAACACTAACACAAGTGCGAAAAGTGTTTTTTCAACACTAATACAAGTGCAAAAGTGGTTTCCTGCACCAACACAAGTGCGAAAAGTGGTTTTTCAACACTAACACAAGTGCGAAAAGTGGTATTTCAACACTATCACAAGTGCAAAAAGTGTTGTTTCCACACTAATACAAGTGCAAAACTGGTTTCCTGCACCAACACAAGTGCGAAAAGTGGCTTTTCAACACTAACACAAGTGCGAAAAGTGGTTTTTCAACACTATCACAAGTGCAAAAAGTGTTTTTTCCACACTAATACAAGTGCAAAAGTGGTTTCCTGCACCAACACAAGTGCGAAAAGTGGTTTTTCAATACTAACACAAGTGCGAAAAGTGGTTTTTCAACACTAACACAAGTGCGAAAAGTGGTTTTTACACACTAATACAAGTGCAAAAGTGGTTTCCTGCACCAACACAAGTGTGAAAAGTGGTTTTTCAATACTAACACAAGTGCGAAAAGTGGTTTTTCAACACTAACACAAGTGCGAAAAGTGGTTTTTACACACTAATACAAGTGCAAAAGTGGTTTCCTGCACCAACTCAAGTGCGAAAAGTGGTTTTTCAACACTAACACAAGTGCGAAAAGTGGTTTTTCAACACTAACACAAGTGCGAAAAGTGGTTTTTCAACACTAACACAAGTGCGAAAAGTGGTTTTTCAACACTATCACAAGTGCAAAAAGTGTTTTTTCCACACTACTACAAGTGCAAAAGTGGTTTCCTGCACCAACACAAGTGCGAAAAGTGGTTTTTCAACACTAACACAAGTGCGAAAAGTGGTTTTTCAACACTAACACAAGTGCGAAAAGTGGTTTTTCCACACCAATACAAGTGCAAAAGTGGTTTTCTGCACCAACACAAGTGGGAAAAGTGGTTTTTCAACACTAACATAAGTGCGAAAAGTGGTTTTTCAACACAAACACAAGTGCGAAAAGTGGTTTTTCAACACTAACACAAGTGCGAAAAGTGGTTTTTCAACACTATCACAAGTGCAAAAAGTGTTTTTTCCACACTAATACAAGTGCAAAAGTGGTTTCCTGCACCAACACAAGTGCGAAAAGTGGTTTTTCAACACTAACACAAGTGCGAAAAGTGGTTTTTCAACACTAACACAAGTGCGAAAAGTGTTTTTTCCACACGAATACAAGTGCAAAAGTGGTTTCCTGCATCAACACAAGTGCGAAAAGTGGTTTTTCAACACTATCACAAGTGCAAAAAGTGTTTTTTCCACACTAATACAAGTGCAAAAGTGGTTTCCTGCAACAACACAAGTGCGAAAAGTGGTTTTTCAACACTAACACAAGTGCGAAAAGTGTTTTTTCAACACTAACACAAGTGCAAAAAGTGGTTTTTCCACAATAACACAAGTGCGAAAAGTGGTTTTTCCACACTAATACAAGTGCAAAAGTAGTTTCCTGCACCAACACAAGTGCGAAAAGTGGTTTTTCAACACTAACACAAGTGCGAAAAGTGGTTTTTCAACACTATCACAAGTGCAAAAAGTGTTTTTTCCACACTAATACAAGTGCAAAAGTGGTTTCCTGCACCAACACAAGTGCGAAAAGTGGTTTTTCAACACTAACACAAGTGCAAAAAGGGGTTTTTCAACACGAACACAAGTGCGAAAAGTGTTTTTTTCCACACTAATACAAGTGCAAAAGTGGTTTCCTGCACCAACACAAGTGTGAAAAGAGGTTTTTCAACACTAACACTTGTGCGAAAAGTGGTTTTTCAACACTATCACAAGTGCAAAAAGTGTTTTTTCCACACTAATACAAGTGCAAAAGTGGTTTCCTGCACCAACACAAGTGCGAAAAGTGGTTTTTCAACACTAACACAAGTGCGAAAAGTGGTTTTTCAACACTATCACAAGTGCAAAAAGTGTTTTTTCCACACTAATACAAGTGCAAAAGTGGTTTCCTGCACCAACACCAGTGTGAAAAGTGGTTTTTCAACACTAACACAAGTGCGAAAAGTGGTTTTTCAACACTAACACAAGTGCGAAAAGTGTTTTTCCACACTAATACAAGTGCAAAAGTGGTTTCCTGCACCAACACAAGTGCGAAAAGTGGTTTTTCAACACTAACACAAGTGCAAAAAGTGGTTTTTCAACACTAACACAAGTGCGCAAAGTGTTTTTTCAACACTATCACAAGTGCAAAAAGTGTTTTTTCCACACTAATACAAGTGCAAAAGTGGTTTCCTGCACCAATACAAGTGCGAAAAGTGGTTTTTCAACACTAACACAAGTGCGAAAAGTGGTTTTTCAACACTAACACAAGTGCGAAAAGTGGTTTTTCAACACTAACACAAGTGCGAAAAGTGGTTTTTCAACACTATCACAAGTGCAAAAAGTGTTTTTTCCACACTAATACAAGTGCAAAAGTGGTTTCCTGCACCAACACAAGTGCGAAAAGTGGTTTTTCAACACTAACACAAGTGCGAAAAGTGGTTTTTCAACACTAACACAAGTGCGAAAAGTGTTTTTTCCACACGAATACAAGTGCAAAAGTGGTTTCCTGCATCAACACAAGTGCGAAAAGTGGTTTTTCAACACTATCACAAGTGCAAAAAGTGTTTTTTCCACACTAATACAAGTGCAAAAGTGGTTTCCTGCAACAACACAAGTGCGAAAAGTGGTTTTTCAACACTAACACAAGTGCGAAAAGTGTTTTTTCAACACTAACACAAGTGCAAAACGTGGTTTTTCCACAATAACACAAGTGCGAAAAGTGGTTTTTCCACACTAATACAAGTGCAAAAGTAGTTTCCTGCACCAACACAAGTGCGAAAAGTGGTTTTTCAACACTAACACAAGTGCGAAAAGTGGTTTTTCAACACTATCACAAGTGCAAAAAGTGTTTTTTCCACACTAATGCAAGTGCAAAAGTGGTTTCCTGCACCAACACAAGTGCGAAAAGTGGTTTTTCAACACTAACACAAGTGCGAAAAGTGGTTTTTCAACACTAACACAAGTGCGAAAAGTGTTTTTTCCACACGAATACAAGTGCAAAAGTGGTTTCCTGCATCAACACAAGTGCGAAAAGTGGTTTTTCAACACTATCACAAGTGCAAAAAGTGTTTTTTCCACACTAATACAAGTGCAAAAGTGGTTTCCTGCAACAACACAAGTACGAAAAGTGGTTTTTCAACACTAACACAAGTGCAAAAGTGGTTTTTCAACACTATCACAAGTGCAAAAAGTGTTTTTTCCACACTAATACAAGTGCAAAAGTAGTTTCCTGCACCAACACAAGTGTGAAAAGTGGTTTTTCAACACTAACACAAGTGCGAAAAGTGGTTTTTCAACACTAACACAAGTGCGAAAAGTGGTTTTTCAACACTAACACAAGAGCGAAAAGTGTTTTTTCCACACTAATACAAATGCAAAAGTGGTTTCCTGCACCAACACAAGTGCGAAAAGTGGTTTTTCAACACTAACACAAGTGCGAAAAGTGGTTTTTCAAAACTATCACAAGTGCAAAAAGTGTTTTTTCCACACTAATACAAGTGCAAAAGTGGTTTCCTGCACCAACACAAGTGCGAAAAGTGGTTTTTCAACACTAACACAAGTGCAAAAAGTGGTTTTTCAACACTAACACAAGTGCGAAAAGTGTTTTTTCAACACTAATACAAGTGCAAAAGTGGTTTCCTGCACCAACACAAGTGCGAAAAGTGGTTTTTCAACACTAACACAAGTGCGAAAAGTGGTATTTCAACACTATCACAAGTGCAAAAAGTGTTGTTTCCACACTAATACAAGTGCAAAACTGGTTTCCTGCACCAACACAAGTGCGAAAAGTGGCTTTTCAACACTAACACAAGTGCGAAAAGTGGTTTTTCAACACTATCACAAGTGCAAAAAGTGTTTTTTCCACACTAATACAAGTGCAAAAGTGGTTTCCTGCACCAACACAAGTGCGAAAAGTGGTTTTTCAATACTAACACAAGTGCGAAAAGTGGTTTTTCAACACTAACACAAGTGCGAAAAGTGGTTTTTACACACTAATACAAGTGCAAAAGTGGTTTCCTGCACCAACACAAGTGCGAAAAGTGGTTTTTCAACACTAACACAAGTGCGAAAAGTGGTTTTTCAACACTATCACAAGTGCAAAAAGTGTTTTTCCACACTAATACAAGTGCAAAAGTGGTTTCCTGCACCAACACAAGTGCGAAAAGTGGTTTTTCAACACTAACACAAGTGCGAAAAGTGGTTTTTCAACACTAACACAAGTGCGAAAAGTGGTTTTACCACACTAATAAAAGTGCAAAACTGGTTTCCTGCACCAACACAAGTGCGAAAAGTGGTTTTTCAACACTAACACAAGTGCGAAAAGTGGTTTTTCAACACTATCACAAGTGCAAAAAGTGTTTTTTCCACACTAATACAAGTGCAAAAGTGGTTTCCTGCACCAAAACAAGTGCGAAAAGTGGTTTTTCCACAATAATACAAGTGCAAAAGTGCTTTCCTGCACCAACACAAGTGCGAAAAGTGGTTTTTCAACACTAACACAAGTGCGAAAAGTGGTTTTCAACACTAACACAAGGGCCAAAAGTGGTTTTTCCACACTAATACAAGTGCAAAAGTGGTTTCCTGCACCAACACAAGTGCGACAAGTGGTTTTTCAACACTAACACAAGTGCAAAAAGTGTTTTTTCAACACTATCACAAGTGCAAAAAGTGTTTTTTCCACACTAATACAAGTGCAAAAGTGGTTTCCTGCACCAACACAAGTGCGAAAAGTGGTTTTTCAACACTAACACAAGTGCGAAAAGTGGTTTTTCAACACTAACACAAGTGCGAAAAGTGGTTTTTCCACACTAATACATGTGCAAAAGTGGTTTCCTGCACCAACACAAGTGCAAAAAGTGGTTTTTCAACACCAAC
Source organism: Myxine glutinosa (assembly GCF_964187855.1). Classification (NCBI taxonomy): domain Eukaryota; kingdom Metazoa; phylum Chordata; class Myxini; order Myxiniformes; family Myxinidae; genus Myxine; species Myxine glutinosa. Next base: position 40,701 of record NW_027617502.1, on the reverse strand, counting down.
ACAAGTGCGAAAAGTGGTTTTTCAACACTAATACAAGTGCAAAAGTGGTTTCCTGCACCAACACAAGTGCGAAAAGTGGTTTTTCAACACTAACACAAGTGCGGAAAGTGGTTTTTCAACACTAACACAAGTGCGAAAAGTGTTTTTTCCTCACTAATACAAGTGCAAAAGTGGTTTCCTGCACCAACACAAGTGCGAAAAGTGGTTTTTCAACACTAACACAAGTGCGAAAAGTGGTTTTTCAACAATAACACAAGTGCGAAAAGTGGTTTTTCCACACTAATACAAGTGCAAAAGTGCTTTCCTGCACCAACACAAGTGCGAAAAGTGGTTTTTCAACACTAACACAAGAGCGAAAAGTGGTTTTTGCCACACGAATACAAGTGCAAAAGTGGTTTCCTGCACCAACACAAGTGCGACAAGTGGTTTTTCAACACTAACACAAGTGCAAAAAGTGTTTTTTCAACACTATCACAAGTGCAAAAAGTGTTTTTTCCACACTAATACAAGTGCAAAAGTGGTTTCCTGCACCAACACAAGTGCGAAAAGTGGTTTTTCAACACTAACACAAGTGCGAAAAGTGGTTTTTCAACACTAACACAAGTGCGAAAAGTGGTTTTTCAACACTAACACAAGTGCGAAAAGTGGTTTTTCCACACTAATACATGTGCAAAAGTGGTTTCCTGCACCAACACAAGTGCAAAAAGTGGTTTTTCAACACCAACACAAGTGCGAAAAGTGGTTTTTCAACACTAATACAAGTGCAAAAGTGGTTTCCTGCACCAACACAAGTGCGAAAAGTGGTTTTTCAACACTAACACAAGTGCGGAAAGTGGTTTTTCAACACTAACACAAGTGCGAAAAGTGTTTTTTCCTCACTAATACAAGTGCAAAAGTGGTTTCCTGCACCAACACAAGTGCGAAAAGTGGTTTTTCAACACTAACACAAGTGCGAAAAGTGGTTTTTCGACACTATCACAAGTGCAAAAGTGTTTTTTCCACACTAATACAAGTGCAAAAGTGGTTTCCTGCACCAACACAAGTGCGAAAAGTGGTTTTTCAACACTAATACAAGTGCGAAAAGTGGTTTTTACACACTAATACAAGTGCAAAAGTGGTTTCCTGCACCTATACAAGTGCGAAAAGTGGTTTTTCAACACTAACACAAGTGCGAAAAGTGGTTTTTCAACACTATCACAAGTGCAAATAGTGTTTTTCCACACTAATACAAGTGCAAAAGTGGTTTCCTGCACCAACACAAGTGCGAAAAGTGGTTTTTCAACACTAACACAAGTGCGAAAAGTGGTTTTTCAACACTAACACAAGTACGAAAAGTGTTTTTTCCACACTAATACAAGTGCAAAAGTGGTTTCCTGCACCAACACAAGTGCAAAAAGTGGTTTTTCAACACTAACACAAGTGCGAAATGTGGTTTTTCAACACTAACACAAGTGCAAAAAGTGTTTTTTCCACACTAATACAAGTGCAAAAGTGGTTTCCTGCACCAACACAAGTGCGAAAAGTGGTTTTTCAACACTAACACAAGTGCGAAAAGTGTTTTTTCCACACTAATACAAGTGCAAAAGTGGTTTCCTGCACCAACACAAGTGCGAAAAGTGGTTTTTCAACACTAACACAAGTGCGAAAAGTGGTTTTTCAACACTAACACAAGTGCGAAAAGTGGTTTTTCAACACTAACACAAGTGCGAAAAGTGGTTTTTCAACACTAACACAAGTGCGAAAAGTGGTTTTTCCACACTAACACAAGTGCGAAAAGTGGTTTTAACACACAAATACAAGTGCAAAAGTGGTTTCCTGCACCAACACAGGTGCGAAAAGTGGTTTTTCAACACTAACACAAGTGCGAAAAGTGGTTTTTCAACACTATCACAAGTGCAAAAAGTGTTTTTCCACACTAATACAAGTGCAAAAGTGGTTTCCTGCACCAACACAAGTGCGAAAAGTGGTTTTTCAACACTAACACAAGTGCGAAAAGTGGTTTTTCAACACTAACACAAGTGCGAAAAGTGGTTTTACCACACTAATAAAAGTGCAAAACTGGTTTCCTGCACCAACACAAGTGCGAAAAGTGGTTTTTCAACACTAACACAAGTGCGAAAAGTGGTTTTTCAACACTATCACAAGTGCAAAAAGTGTTTTTTCCACACTAATACAAGTGCAAAAGTGGTTTCCTGCACCAAAACAAGTGTGAAAAGTGGTTTTTCCACAATAATACAAGTGCAAAAGTGCTTTCCTGCACCAACACAAGTGCGAAAAGTGGTTTTTCAACACTAACACAAGTGCGAAAAGTGGTTTTCAACACTAACACAAGAGCGAAAAGTGGTTTTTCCACACTAATACAAGTGCAAAAGTGGTTTCCTGCACCAACACAAGTGCGACAAGTGGTTTTTCAACACTAACACAAGTGCAAAAAGTGTTTTTTCAACACTATCACAAGTGCAAAAAGTGTTTTTTCCACACTAATACAAGTGCAAAAGTGGTTTCCTGCACCAACACAAGTGCGAAAAGTGGTTTTTCAACACTAACACAAGTGCGAAAAGTGGTTTTTCAACACTAACACAAGTGCGAAAAGTGGTTTTTCCACACTAATACATGTGCAAAAGTGGTTTCCTGCACCAACACAAGTGCAAAAAGTGGTTTTTCAACACCAACACAAGTGCGAAAAGTGGTTTTTCAACACTAATACAAGTGCAAAAGTGGTTTCCTGCACCAACACAAGTGCGAAAAGTGGTTTTTCAACACTAACACAAGTGCGGAAAGTGGTTTTTCAACACTAACACAAGTGCGAAAAGTGTTTTTTCCTCACTAATACAAGTGCAAAAGTGGTTTCCTGCACCAACACAAGTGCGAAAAGTGGTTTTTCAACACTAACACAAGTGCGAAAAGTGGTTTTTCAACACTAACACAAGTGCGAAAAGTGGTTTTTCCACACTAATACAAGTGCAAAAGTGCTTTCCTGCACCAACACAAGTGCGAAAAGTGGTTTTTCAACACTAACACAAGTGCGAAAAGTGGTTTTTCAACACTAACACAAGTGCGAAAAGTGGTTTTTCCCCACTAATACAAGTGCAAAAGTGGTTTCCTGCTCCAACACAAGTGCGAAAAGTGGTTTTTCAACACTAACACAAGTGCGAAAAGTGGTTTTTCAACACTAACACAAGTGCGAAAAGTGGTTTTTCAACACTAACACAAGTGCGAAAAGTGGTTTTTCCACACTAATACAAGTGCAAAAGTGCTTTCCTGCACCAACACAAGTGCGAAAAGTGGTTTTTCAACACTAACACAAGTGCGAAAAGTGGTTTTTCAACACTAACACAAGTGCGAAAAGTGGTTTTTCCCCACTAATACAAGTGCAAAAGTGGTTTCCTGCACCAACACAAGTGCGAAAAGTGGTTTTTCAACACTAACACAAGTGCGAAAAGTGGCTTTTCAACACTATCACAAGTGCGAAAAGTGTTTTTTCCACACTAATACAAGTGCAAAAGTGGTTTCTTGCACAAACACAAGTGCGAAAAGTGGTTTTTCAACACTAACACAAGTGCGAAAAGTGTTTTTTCCACACTAATACAAGTGCAAAAGTGGTTTCTTGCACAAACACAAGTGCGAAAAGTGGTTTTTCAGCACTAACACAAGTGCAAAAAGTGGTTTTTCCACACTAATACAAGTGCAAAAGTGGTTTCCTGCACCAACACAAGTGCGAAAAGTGGTTTTTCAACACTAACACAAGTGCGAAAAGTGGTTTTTCAACACTATCACAAGTGCAAAAAGTGTTTTTTCCACACTAATACAAGTGCAAAAGTGGTTTCCTGCACCAACACAAGTGCGAAAAGTGGTTTTTCAACACTAACACAAGTGCGAAAAGTGGTTTTTCAACACTAACACAAGTGCGAAAAGTGGTTTTTCCACACTAATACAAGTGCAAAAGTGGTTTCCTGCACCAACACAAGTGCGAAAAGTGGTTTTTCAACACTAACAAAAGTGCGAAAAGTGGTTTTTCAACACTAACACAAGTGCGAAAAGTGGTTTTTCCACACTAATACAAGTGCAAAAGTGGTTTCCTGCACCAACACAAGTGCGAAAAGTGGTTTTTCAACACTAACACAAGTGCGAAAAGTGGCTTTTCAACACTATCACAAGTGCAAAAAGTGTTTTTTCCACACTAATACAAGTGCAAAAGTGGTTTCCTGCACCAACACAAGTGCGAAAAGTGGTTTTTCAATACTAACACAAGTGCGAAAAGTGGTTTTTCAACACTAACACAAGTGCGAAAAGTGGTTTTAACACACAAATACAAGTGCAAAAGTGGTTTCCTGCACCAACACAGGTGCGAAAAGTGGTTTTTCAACACTAACACAAGTGCGAAAAGTGGTTTTTCAACACTATCACAAGTGCAAAAAGTGTTTTTCCACACTAATACAAGTGCAAAAGTGGTTTCCTGCACCAACACAAGTGCGAAAAGTGGTTTTTCAACACTAACACAAGTGCGAAAAGTGGTTTTTCAACACTAACACAAGTGCGAAAAGTGGTTTTACCACACTAATAAAAGTGCAAAACTGGTTTCCTGCACCAACACAAGTGCGAAAAGTGGTTTTTCAACACTAACACAAGTGCGAAAAGTGGTTTTTCAACACTATCACAAGTGCAAAAAGTGTTTTTTCCACACTAATACAAGTGCAAAAGTGGTTTCCTGCACCAAAACAAGTGCGAAAAGTGGTTTTTCCACAATAATACAAGTGCAAAAGTGCTTTCCTGCACCAACACAAGTGCGAAAAGTGGTTTTTCAACACTAACACAAGTGCGAAAAGTGGTTTTCAACACTAACTCAAGGGCCAAAAGTGGTTTTTCCACACTAATACAAGTGCAAAAGTGGTTTCCTGCACCAACACAAGTGCGACAAGTGGTTTTTCAACACTAACACAAGTGCAAAAAGTGTTTTTTCAACACTATCACAAGTGCAAAAAGTGTTTTTTCCACACTAATACAAGTGCAAAAGTGGTTTCCTGCACCAACACAAGTGCGAAAAGTGGTTTTTCAACACTAACACAAGTGCGAAAAGTGGTTTTTCAACACTAACACAAGTGCGAAAAGTGGTTTTTCCACACTAATACATGTGCAAAAGTGGTTTCCTGCACCAACACAAGTGCAAAAAGTGGTTTTTCAACACCAACACAAGTGCGAAAAGTGGTTTTTCAACACTAATACAAGTGCAAAAGTGGTTTCCTGCACCAACACAAGTGCGAAAAGTGGTTTTTCAACACTAACACAAGTGCGGAAAGTGGTTTTTCAACACTAACACAAGTGCGAAAAGTGTTTTTTCCTCACTAATACAAGTGCAAAAGTGGTTTCCTGCACCAACACAAGTGCGAAAAGTGGTTTTTCAACACTAACACAAGTGCGAAAAGTGGTTTTTCAACAATAACACAAGTGCGAAAAGTGGTTTTTCCACACTAATACAAGTGCAAAAGTGCTTTCCTGCACCAACACAAGTGCGAAAAGTGGTTTTTCAACACTAACACAAGTGCGAAAAGTGGTTTTTCAACACTAACACAAGTGCGAAAAGTGGTTTTTCCCCACTAATACAAGTGCAAAAGTGGTTTCCTGCACCAACACAAGTGCGAAAAGTGGTTTTTCAACACTAACACAAGTGCGAAAAGTGGCTTTTCAACACTATCACAAGTGCGAAAAGTGTTTTTTCCACACTAATACAAGTGCAAAAGTGGTTTCTTGCACAAACACAAGTGCGAAAAGTGGTTTTTCAACACTAACACAAGTGCGAAAAGTGGTTTTTCAACACTAACACAAGTGCGAAAAGTGGTTTTTCAGCACTAACACAAGTGCAAAAAGTGGTTTTTCCACACTAATACAAGTGCAAAAGTGGTTTCCTGCACCAACACAAGTGCGAAAAGTGGTTTTTCAACACTAACACAAGTGCGAAAAGTGGTTTTTCAACACTATCACAAGTGCAAAAAGTGTTTTTTCCACACTAATACAAGTGCAAAAGTGGTTTCCTGCACCAACACAAGTGCGAAAAGTGGTTTTTCAACACTAACACAAGTGCGAAAAGTGGTTTTTCAACACTAACACAAGTGCGAAAAGTGGTTTTTCCACACTAATACAAGTGCAAAAGTGGTTTCCTGCACCAACACAAGTGCGAAAAGTGGTTTTTCAACACTAACAAAAGTGCGAAAAGTGGTTTTTCAACACTAACACAAGTGCGAAAAGTGGTTTTTCCACACTAATACAAGTGCAAAAGTGGTTTCCTGCACCAACACAAGTGCGAAAAGTGGTTTTTCAACACTAACACAAGTGCGAAAAGTGACTTTTCAACACTATCACAAGTGCAAAAAGTGTTTTTTCCACACTAATACAAGTGCAAAAGTGGTTTCCTGCACCAACACAAGTGCGAAAAGTGGTTTTTCAACACTAACACAAGTGCGAAAAGTGGTTTTTCAACACTAACACAAGTGCGAAAAGTGGTTTTAACACACAAATACAAGTGCAAAAGTGGTTTCCTGCACCAACACAGGTGCGAAAAGTGGTTTTTCAACACTAACACAAGTGCGAAAAGTGGTTTTTCAACACTATCACAAGTGCAAAAAGTGTTTTTCCACACGAATACAAGTGCAAAAGTGGTTTCCTGCACCAACACAAGTGCGAAAAGTGGTTTTTCAACACTAACACAAGTGCGAAAAGTGGTTTTTCAACACTAACACAAGTGCGAAAAAGTGGTTTTACCACACTAATAAAAGTGCAAAACTGGTTTCCTGCACCAACACAAGTGCGAAAAGTGGTTTTTCAACACTAACACAAGTGCGAAAAGTGGTTTTTCAACACTATCACAAGTGCAAAAAGTGTTTTTTCCACACTAATACAAGTGCAAAAGTGGTTTCCTGCACCAAAACAAGTGCGAAAAGTGGTTTTTCCACAATAATACAAGTGCAAAAGTGCTTTCCTGCACCAACACAAGTGCGAAAAGTGGTTTTTCAACACTAACACAAGTGCGAAAAGTGGTTTTCAACACTAACACAAGAGCGAAAAGTGGTTTTTGCCACACGAATACAAGTGCAAAAGTGGTTTCCTGCGCCAACACAAGTGCGACAAGTGGTTTTTCAACACTAACACAAGTGCAAAAAGTGTTTTTTCAACACTATCACAAGTGCAAAAAGTGTTTTTTCCGCACTAATACAAGTGCAAAAGTGGTTTCCTGCACCAACACAAGTGCGAAAAGTGGTTTTTCAACACTAACACAAGTGCGAAAAGTGGTTTTTCAACACTAACACAAGTGCGAAAAGTGGTTTTTCAACACTAACACAAGTGCGAAAAGTGGTTTTTCCACACTAATACATGTGCAAAAGTGGTTTCCTGCACCAACACAAGTGCAAAAAGTGGTTTTTCAACACCAACACAAGTGCGAAAAGTGGTTTTTCAACACTAATACAAGTGCAAAAGTGGTTTCCTGCACCAACACAAGTGCGAAAAGTGGTTTTTCAACACTAACACAAGTGCGGAAAGTGGTTTTTCAACACTAACACAAGTGCGAAAAGTGTTTTTTCCTCACTAATACAAGTGCAAAAGTGGTTTCCTGCACCAACACAAGTGCGAAAAGTGGTTTTTCAACACTAACACAAGTGCGAAAAGTGGTTTTTCGACACTATCACAAGTGCAAAAGTGTTTTTTCCACACTAATACAAGTGCAAAAGTGGTTTCCTGCACCAACACAAGTGCGAAAAGTGGTTTTTCAACACTAATACAAGTGCGAAAAGTGGTTTTTACACACTAATACAAGTGCAAAAGTGGTTTCCTGCACCTATACAAGTGCGAAAAGTGGTTTTTCAACACTAACACAAGTGCGAAAAGTGGTTTTTCAACACTATCACAAGTGCAAATAGTGTTTTTCCACACTAATACAAGTGCAAAAGTGGTTTCCTGCACCAACACAAGTGCGAAAAGTGGTTTTTCAACACTAACACAAGTGCGAAAAGTGGTTTTTCAACACTAACACAAGTACGAAAAGTGTTTTTTCCACACTAATACAAGTGCAAAAGTGGTTTCCTGCACCAACACAAGTGCAAAAAGTGGTTTTTCAACACTAACACAAGTGCGAAATGTGGTTTTTCAACACTAACACAAGTGCAAAAAGTGTTTTTTCCACACTAATACAAGTGCAAAAGTGGTTTCCTGCACCAACACAAGTGCGAAAAGTGGTTTTTCAACACTAACACAAGTGCGAAAAGTGTTTTTTCCACACTAATACAAGTGCAAAAGTGGTTTCCTGCACCAACACAAGTGCGAAAAGTGGTTTTTCAACACTAACACAAGTGCGAAAAGTGGTTTTTCAACACTAACACAAGTGCGAAAAGTGGTTTTTCAACACTAACACAAGTGCGAAAAGTGGTTTTTCAACACTAACACAAGTGCGAAAAGTGGTTTTTCCACACTAACACAAGTGCGAAAAGTGGTTTTAACACACAAATACAAGTGCAAAAGTGGTTTCCTGCACCAACACAGGTGCGAAAAGTGGTTTTTCAACACTAACACAAGTGCGAAAAGTGGTTTTTCAACACTATCACAAGTGCAAAAAGTGTTTTTCCACACTAATACAAGTGCAAAAGTGGTTTCCTGCACCAACACAAGTGCGAAAAGTGGTTTTTCAACACTAACACAAGTGCGAAAAGTGGTTTTTCAACACTAACACAAGTGCGAAAAGTGGTTTTACCACACTAATAAAAGTGCAAAACTGGTTTCCTGCACCAACACAAGTGCGAAAAGTGGTTTTTCAACACTAACACAAGTGCGAAAAGTGGTTTTTCAACACTATCACAAGTGCAAAAAGTGTTTTTTCCACACTAATACAAGTGCAAAAGTGGTTTCCTGCACCAAAACAAGTGTGAAAAGTGGTTTTTCCACAATAATACAAGTGCAAAAGTGCTTTCCTGCACCAACACAAGTGCGAAAAGTGGTTTTTCAACACTAACACAAGTGCGAAAAGTGGTTTTCAACACTAACACAAGAGCGAAAAGTGGTTTTTCCACACTAATACAAGTGCAAAAGTGGTTTCCTGCACCAACACAAGTGCGACAAGTGGTTTTTCAACACTAACACAAGTGCAAAAAGTGTTTTTTCAACACTATCACAAGTGCAAAAAGTGTTTTTTCCACACTAATACAAGTGCAAAAGTGGTTTCCTGCACCAACACAAGTGCGAAAAGTGGTTTTTCAACACTAACACAAGTGCGAAAAGTGGTTTTTCAACACTAACACAAGTGCGAAAAGTGGTTTTTCCACACTAATACATGTGCAAAAGTGGTTTCCTGCACCAACACAAGTGCAAAAAGTGGTTTTTCAACACCAACACAAGTGCGAAAAGTGGTTTTTCAACACTAATACAAGTGCAAAAGTGGTTTCCTGCACCAACACAAGTGCGAAAAGTGGTTTTTCAACACTAACACAAGTGCGGAAAGTGGTTTTTCAACACTAACACAAGTGCGAAAAGTGTTTTTTCCTCACTAATACAAGTGCAAAAGTGGTTTCCTGCACCAACACAAGTGCGAAAAGTGGTTTTTCAACACTAACACAAGTGCGAAAAGTGGTTTTTCAACACTAACACAAGTGCGAAAAGTGGTTTTTCCACACTAATACAAGTGCAAAAGTGCTTTCCTGCACCAACACAAGTGCGAAAAGTGGTTTTTCAACACTAACACAAGTGCGAAAAGTGGTTTTTCAACACTAACACAAGTGCGAAAAGTGGTTTTTCCCCACTAATACAAGTGCAAAAGTGGTTTCCTGCACCAACACAAGTGCGAAAAGTGGTTTTTCAACACTAACACAAGTGCGAAAAGTGGCTTTTCAACACTATCACAAGTGCGAAAAGTGTTTTTTCCACACTAATACAAGTGCAAAAGTGGTTTCCTGCACCAACACAAGTGCAAAAAGTGGTTTTTCAACACTAACACAAGTGCGAAATGTGGTTTTTCAACACTAACACAAGTGCAAAAAGTGTTTTTTCCACACTAATACAAGTGCAAAAGTGGTTTCCTGCACCAACACAAGTGCGAAAAGTGGTTTTTCAACACTAACACAAGTGCGAAAAGTGTTTTTTCCACACTAATACAAGTGCAAAAGTGGTTTCCTGCACCAACACAAGTGCGAAAAGTGGTTTTTCAACACTAACACAAGTGCGAAAAGTGGTTTTTCAACACTAACACAAGTGCGAAAAGTGGTTTTTCAACACTAACACAAGTGCGAAAAGTGGTTTTTCAACACTAACACAAGTGCGAAAAGTGGTTTTTCCACACTAACACAAGTGCGAAAAGTGGTTTTAACACACAAATACAAGTGCAAAAGTGGTTTCCTGCACCAACACAGGTGCGAAAAGTGGTTTTTCAACACTAACACAAGTGCGAAAAGTGGTTTTTCAACACTATCACAAGTGCAAAAAGTGTTTTTCCACACTAATACAAGTGCAAAAGTGGTTTCCTGCACCAACACAAGTGCGAAAAGTGGTTTTTCAACACTAACACAAGTGCGAAAAGTGGTTTTTCAACACTAACACAAGTGCGAAAAGTGGTTTTACCACACTAATACAAGTGCAAAAGTGGTTTCCTGCACCAACACAAGTGCGACAAGTGGTTTTTCAACACTAACACAAGTGCAAAAAGTGTTTTTTCCACACTAATACAAGTGCAAAAGTGGTTTCCTGCACCAACACAAGTGCGAAAAGTGGTTTTTCAACACTAACACAAGTGCGAAAAGTGGTTTTTCAACACTAACACAAGTGCGAAAAGTGGTTTTTCCACACTAATACATGTGCAAAAGTGGTTTCCTGCACCAACACAAGTGCAAAAAGTGGTTTTTCAACACCAACACAAGTGCGAAAAGTGGTTTTTCAACACTAATACAAGTGCAAAAGTGGTTTCCTGCACCAACACAAGTGCGAAAAGTGGTTTTTCAACACTAACACAAGTGCGGAAAGTGGTTTTTCAACACTAACACAAGTGCGAAAAGTGTTTTTTCCTCACTAATACAAGTGCAAAAGTGGTTTCCTGCACCAACACAAGTGCGAAAAGTGGTTTTTCAACACTAACACAAGTGCGAAAAGTGGTTTTTCAACACTAACACAAGTGCGAAAAGTGGTTTTTCCACACTAATACAAGTGCAAAAGTGCTTTCCTGCACCAACACAAGTGCGAAAAGTGGTTTTTCAACACTAACACAAGTGCGAAAAGTGGTTTTTCAACACTAACACAAGTGCGAAAAGTGGTTTTTCCCCACTAATACAAGTGCAAAAGTGGTTTACTGCACCAACACAAGTGCGAAAAGTGGTTTTTCAACACTATCACAAGTGCGAAAAGTGTTTTTTCCACACTAATACAAGTGCAAAAGTGGTTTCTTGCACAAACACAAGTGCGAAAAGTGGTTTTTCAACACTAACACAAGTGCGAAAAGTGGCTTTTCAACACTATCACAAGTGCGAAAAGTGTTTTTTCCACACTAATACAAGTGCAAAAGTGGTTTCTTGCACAAACACAAGTGCGAAAAGTGGTTTTTCAACACTAACACAAGTGCGAAAAGTGGTTTTTCAACACTATCACAAGTGCAAAAAGTGTTTTTCCACACTAATACAAGTGCAAAAGTGGTTTCCTGCACCAACACAGGTGCGAAAAGTGGTTTTTCAACACTAACACAAGTGCGAAAAGTGGTTTTTCAACACTATCACAAGTGCAAAAAGTGTTTTTCCACACTAATACAAGTGCAAAAGTGGTTTCCTGCACCAACACAAGTGCGAAAAGTGGTTTTTCAACACTAACACAAGTGCGAAAAGTGGTTTTTCAACACTAACACAAGTGCGAAAAGTGGTTTTACCACACTAATAAAAGTGCAAAACTGGTTTCCTGCACCAACACAAGTGCGAAAAGTGGTTTTTCAACACTAACACAAGTGCGAAAAGTGGTTTTTCAACACTATCACAAGTGCAAAAAGTGTTTTTTCCACACTAATACAAGTGCAAAAGTGGTTTCCTGCACCAAAACAAGTGTGAAAAGTGGTTTTTCCACAATAATACAAGTGCAAAAGTGCTTTCCTGCACCAACACAAGTGCGAAAAGTGGTTTTTCAACACTAACACAAGTGCGAAAAGTGGTTTTCAACACTAACACAAGAGCGAAAAGTGGTTTTTCCACACTAATACAAGTGCAAAAGTGGTTTCCTGCACCAACACAAGTGCGACAAGTGGTTTTTCAACACTAACACAAGTGCAAAAAGTGTTTTTTCAACACTATCACAAGTGCAAAAAGTGTTTTTTCCACACTAATACAAGTGCAAAAGTGGTTTCCTGCACCAACACAAGTGCGAAAAGTGGTTTTTCAACACTAACACAAGTGCGAAAAGTGGTTTTTCAACACTAACACAAGTGCGAAAAGTGGTTTTTCCACACTAATACATGTGCAAAAGTGGTTTCCTGCACCAACACAAGTGCAAAAAGTGGTTTTTCAACACCAACACAAGTGCGAAAAGTGGTTTTTCAACACTAATACAAGTGCAAAAGTGGTTTCCTGCACCAACACAAGTGCGAAAAGTGGTTTTTCAACACTAACACAAGTGCGGAAAGTGGTTTTTCAACACTAACACAAGTGCGAAAAGTGTTTTTTCCTCACTAATACAAGTGCAAAAGTGGTTTCCTGCACCAACACAAGTGCGAAAAGTGGTTTTTCAACACTAACACAAGTGCGAAAAGTGGTTTTTCAACACTAACACAAGTGCGAAAAGTGGTTTTTCCACACTAATACAAGTGCAAAAGTGCTTTCCTGCACCAACACAAGTGCGAAAAGTGGTTTTTCAACACTAACACAAGTGCGAAAAGTGGTTTTTCAACACTAACACAAGTGCGAAAAGTGGTTTTTCCCCACTAATACAAGTGCAAAAGTGGTTTCCTGCTCCAACACAAGTGCGAAAAGTGGTTTTTCAACACTAACACAAGTGCGAAAAGTGGTTTTTCAACACTAACACAAGTGCGAAAAGTGGTTTTTCAACACTAACACAAGTGCGAAAAGTGGTTTTTCCACACTAATACAAGTGCAAAAGTGCTTTCCTGCACCAACACAAGTGCGAAAAGTGGTTTTTCAACACTAACACAAGTGCGAAAAGTGGTTTTTCAACACTAACACAAGTGCGAAAAGTGGTTTTTCCCCACTAATACAAGTGCAAAAGTGGTTTCCTGCACCAACACAAGTGCGAAAAGTGGTTTTTCAACACTAACACAAGTGCGAAAAGTGGCTTTTCAACACTATCACAAGTGCGAAAAGTGTTTTTTCCACACTAATACAAGTGCAAAAGTGGTTTCTTGCACAAACACAAGTGCGAAAAGTGGTTTTTCAACACTAACACAAGTGCGAAAAGTGTTTTTTCCACACTAATACAAGTGCAAAAGTGGTTTCTTGCACAAACACAAGTGCGAAAAGTGGTTTTTCAGCACTAACACAAGTGCAAAAAGTGGTTTTTCCACACTAATACAAGTGCAAAAGTGGTTTCCTGCACCAACACAAGTGCGAAAAGTGGTTTTTCAACACTAACACAAGTGCGAAAAGTGGTTTTTCAACACTATCACAAGTGCAAAAAGTGTTTTTTCCACACTAATACAAGTGCAAAAGTGGTTTCCTGCACCAACACAAGTGCGAAAAGTGGTTTTTCAACACTAACACAAGTGCGAAAAGTGGTTTTTCAACACTAACACAAGTGCGAAAAGTGGTTTTTCCACACTAATACAAGTGCAAAAGTGGTTTCCTGCACCAACACAAGTGCGAAAAGTGGTTTTTCAACACTAACAAAAGTGCGAAAAGTGGTTTTTCAACACTAACACAAGTGCGAAAAGTGGTTTTTCCACACTAATACAAGTGCAAAAGTGGTTTCCTGCACCAACACAAGTGCGAAAAGTGGTTTTTCAACACTAACACAAGTGCGAAAAGTGGCTTTTCAACACTATCACAAGTGCAAAAAGTGTTTTTTCCACACTAATACAAGTGCAAAAGTGGTTTCCTGCACCAACACAAGTGCGAAAAGTGGTTTTTCAATACTAACACAAGTGCGAAAAGTGGTTTTTCAACACTAACACAAGTGCGAAAAGTGGTTTTAACACACAAATACAAGTGCAAAAGTGGTTTCCTGCACCAACACAGGTGCGAAAAGTGGTTTTTCAACACTAACACAAGTGCGAAAAGTGGTTTTTCAACACTATCACAAGTGCAAAAAGTGTTTTTCCACACTAATACAAGTGCAAAAGTGGTTTCCTGCACCAACACAAGTGCGAAAAGTGGTTTTTCAACACTAACACAAGTGCGAAAAGTGGTTTTTCAACACTAACACAAGTGCGAAAAGTGGTTTTACCACACTAATAAAAGTGCAAAACTGGTTTCCTGCACCAACACAAGTGCGAAAAGTGGTTTTTCAACACTAACACAAGTGCGAAAAGTGGTTTTTCAACACTATCACAAGTGCAAAAAGTGTTTTTTCCACACTAATACAAGTGCAAAAGTGGTTTCCTGCACCAAAACAAGTGCGAAAAGTGGTTTTTCCACAATAATACAAGTGCAAAAGTGCTTTCCTGCACCAACACAAGTGCGAAAAGTGGTTTTTCAACACTAACACAAGTGCGAAAAGTGGTTTTCAACACTAACACAAGGGCCAAAAGTGGTTTTTCCACACTAATACAAGTGCAAAAGTGGTTTCCTGCACCAACACAAGTGCGACAAGTGGTTTTTCAACACTAACACAAGTGCAAAAAGTGTTTTTTCAACACTATCACAAGTGCAAAAAGTGTTTTTTCCACACTAATACAAGTGCAAAAGTGGTTTCCTGCACCAACACAAGTGCGAAAAGTGGTTTTTCAACACTAACACAAGTGCGAAAAGTGGTTTTTCAACACTAACACAAGTGCGAAAAGTGGTTTTTCCACACTAATACATGTGCAAAAGTGGTTTCCTGCACCAACACAAGTGCAAAAAGTGGTTTTTCAACACCAACACAAGTGCGAAAAGTGGTTTTTCAACACTAATACAAGTGCAAAAGTGGTTTCCTGCACCAACACAAGTGCGAAAAGTGGTTTTTCAACACTAACACAAGTGCGGAAAGTGGTTTTTCAACACTAACACAAGTGCGAAAAGTGTTTTTTCCTCACTAATACAAGTGCAAAAGTGGTTTCCTGCACCAACACAAGTGCGAAAAGTGGTTTTTCAACACTAACACAAGTGCGAAAAGTGGTTTTTCAACAATAACACAATTGCGAAAAGTGGTTTTTCCACACTAATACAAGTGCAAAAGTGCTTTCCTGCACCAACACAAGTGCGAAAAGTGGTTTTTCAACACTAACACAAGTGCGAAAAGTGGTTTTTCAACACTAACACAAGTGCGAAAAGTGGTTTTTCCCCACTAATACAAGTGCAAAAGTGGTTTCCTGCACCAACACAAGTGCGAAAAGTGGTTTTTCAACACTAACACAAGTGCGAAAAGTGGCTTTTCAACACTATCACAAGTGCGAAAAGTGTTTTTTCCACACTAATACAAGTGCAAAAGTGGTTTCTTGCACAAACACAAGTGCGAAAAGTGGTTTTTCAACACTAACACAAGTGCGAAAAGTGGTTTTTCAACACTAACACAAGTGCGAAAAGTGGTTTTTCAGCACTAACACAAGTGCAAAAAGTGGTTTTTCCACACTAATACAAGTGCAAAAGTGGTTTCCTGCACCAACACAAGTGCGAAAAGTGGTTTTTCAACACTAACACAAGTGCGAAAAGTGGTTTTTCAACACTATCACAAGTGCAAAAAGTGTTTTTTCCACACTAATACAAGTGCAAAAGTGGTTTCCTGCACCAACACAAGTGCGAAAAGTGGTTTTTCAACACTAACACAAGTGCGAAAAGTGGTTTTTCAACACTAACACAAGTGCGAAAAGTGGTTTTTCCACACTAATACAAGTGCAAAAGTGGTTTCCTGCACCAACACAAGTGCGAAAAGTGGTTTTTCAACACTAACAAAAGTGCGAAAAGTGGTTTTTCAACACTAACACAAGTGCGAAAAGTGGTTTTTCCACACTAATACAAGTGCAAAAGTGGTTTCCTGCACCAACACAAGTGCGAAAAGTGGTTTTTCAACACTAACACAAGTGCGAAAAGTGACTTTTCAACACTATCACAAGTGCAAAAAGTGTTTTTTCCACACTAATACAAGTGCAAAAGTGGTTTCCTGCACCAACACAAGTGCGAAAAGTGGTTTTTCAACACTAACACAAGTGCGAAAAGTGGTTTTTCAACACTAACACAAGTGCGAAAAGTGGTTTTAACACACAAATACAAGTGCAAAAGTGGTTTCCTGCACCAACACAGGTGCGAAAAGTGGTTTTTCAACACTAACACAAGTGCGAAAAGTGGTTTTTCAACACTATCACAAGTGCAAAAAGTGTTTTTCCACACGAATACAAGTGCAAAAGTGGTTTCCTGCACCAACACAAGTGCGAAAAGTGGTTTTTCAACACTAACACAAGTGCGAAAAGTGGTTTTTCAACACTAACACAAGTGCGAAAAAGTGGTTTTACCACACTAATAAAAGTGCAAAACTGGTTTCCTGCACCAACACAAGTGCGAAAAGTGGTTTTTCAACACTAACACAAGTGCGAAAAGTGGTTTTTCAACACTATCACAAGTGCAAAAAGTGTTTTTTCCACACTAATACAAGTGCAAAAGTGGTTTCCTGCACCAAAACAAGTGCGAAAAGTGGTTTTTCCACAATAATACAAGTGCAAAAGTGCTTTCCTGCACCAACACAAGTGCGAAAAGTGGTTTTTCAACACTAACACAAGTGCGAAAAGTGGTTTTCAACACTAACACAAGAGCGAAAAGTGGTTTTTGCCACACGAATACAAGTGCAAAAGTGGTTTCCTGCGCCAACACAAGTGCGACAAGTGGTTTTTCAACACTAACACAAGTGCAAAAAGTGTTTTTTCAACACTATCACAAGTGCAAAAAGTGTTTTTTCCGCACTAATACAAGTGCAAAAGTGGTTTCCTGCACCAACACAAGTGCGAAAAGTGGTTTTTCAACACTAACACAAGTGCGAAAAGTGGTTTTTCAACACTAACACAAGTGCGAAAAGTGGTTTTTCAACACTAACACAAGTGCGAAAAGTGGTTTTTCCACACTAATACATGTGCAAAAGTGGTTTCCTGCACCAACACAAGTGCAAAAAGTGGTTTTTCAACACCAACACAAGTGCGAAAAGTGGTTTTTCAACACTAATACAAGTGCAAAAGTGGTTTCCTGCACCAACACAAGTGCGAAAAGTGGTTTTTCAACACTAACACAAGTGCGGAAAGTGGTTTTTCAACACTAACACAAGTGCGAAAAGTGTTTTTTCCTCACTAATACAAGTGCAAAAGTGGTTTCCTGCACCAACACAAGTGCGAAAAGTGGTTTTTCAACACTAACACAAGTGCGAAAAGTGGTTTTTCGACACTATCACAAGTGCAAAAGTGTTTTTTCCACACTAATACAAGTGCAAAAGTGGTTTCCTGCACCAACACAAGTGCGAAAAGTGGTTTTTCAACACTAACACAAGTGCGAAAAGTGGTTTTTCAACACTAACACAAGTGCGAAAAAGTGGTTTTACCACACTAATAAAAGTGCAAAACTGGTTTCCTGCACCAACACAAGTGCGAAAAGTGGTTTTTCAACACTAACACAAGTGCGAAAAGTGGTTTTTCAACACTATCACAAGTGCAAAAAGTGTTTTTTCCACACTAATACAAGTGCAAAAGTGGTTTCCTGCACCAAAACAAGTGCGAAAAGTGGTTTTTCCACAATAATACAAGTGCAAAAGTGCTTTCCTGCACCAACACAAGTGCGAAAAGTGGTTTTTCAACACTAACACAAGTGCGAAAAGTGGTTTTCAACACTAACACAAGAGCGAAAAGTGGTTTTTGCCACACGAATACAAGTGCAAAAGTGGTTTCCTGCGCCAACACAAGTGCGACAAGTGGTTTTTCAACACTAACACAAGTGCAAAAAGTGTTTTTTCAACACTATCACAAGTGCAAAAAGTGTTTTTTCCGCACTAATACAAGTGCAAAAGTGGTTTCCTGCACCAACACAAGTGCGAAAAGTGGTTTTTCAACACTAACACAAGTGCGAAAAGTGGTTTTTCAACACTAACACAAGTGCGAAAAGTGGTTTTTCAACACTAACACAAGTGCGAAAAGTGGTTTTTCCACACTAATACATGTGCAAAAGTGGTTTCCTGCACCAACACAAGTGCAAAAAGTGGTTTTTCAACACCAACACAAGTGCGAAAAGTGGTTTTTCAACACTAATACAAGTGCAAAAGTGGTTTCCTGCACCAACACAAGTGCGAAAAGTGGTTTTTCAACACTAACACAAGTGCGGAAAGTGGTTTTTCAACACTAACACAAGTGCGAAAAGTGTTTTTTCCTCACTAATACAAGTGCAAAAGTGGTTTCCTGCACCAACACAAGTGCGAAAAGTGGTTTTTCAACACTAACACAAGTGCGAAAAGTGGTTTTTCGACACTATCACAAGTGCAAAAGTGTTTTTTCCACACTAATACAAGTGCAAAAGTGGTTTCCTGCACCAACACAAGTGCGAAAAGTGGTTTTTCAACACTAATACAAGTGCGAAAAGTGGTTTTTACACACTAATACAAGTGCAAAAGTGGTTTCCTGCACCTATACAAGTGCGAAAAGTGGTTTTTCAACACTAACACAAGTGCGAAAAGTGGTTTTTCAACACTATCACAAGTGCAAATAGTGTTTTTCCACACTAATACAAGTGCAAAAGTGGTTTCCTGCACCAACACAAGTGCGAAAAGTGGTTTTTCAACACTAACACAAGTGCGAAAAGTGGTTTTTCAACACTAACACAAGTACGAAAAGTGTTTTTTCCACACTAATACAAGTGCAAAAGTGGTTTCCTGCACCAACACAAGTGCAAAAAGTGGTTTTTCAACACTAACACAAGTGCGAAATGTGGTTTTTCAACACTAACACAAGTGCAAAAAGTGTTTTTTCCACACTAATACAAGTGCAAAAGTGGTTTCCTGCACCAACACAAGTGCGAAAAGTGGTTTTTCAACACTAACACAAGTGCGAAAAGTGTTTTTTCCACACTAATACAAGTGCAAAAGTGGTTTCCTGCACCAACACAAGTGCGAAAAGTGGTTTTTCAACACTAACACAAGTGCGAAAAGTGGTTTTTCAACACTAACACAAGTGCGAAAAGTGGTTTTTCAACACTAACACAAGTGCGAAAAGTGGTTTTTCAACACTAACACAAGTGCGAAAAGTGGTTTTTCCACACTAACACAAGTGCGAAAAGTGGTTTTAACACACAAATACAAGTGCAAAAGTGGTTTCCTGCACCAACACAGGTGCGAAAAGTGGTTTTTCAACACTAACACAAGTGCGAAAAGTGGTTTTTCAACACTATCACAAGTGCAAAAAGTGTTTTTCCACACTAATACAAGTGCAAAAGTGGTTTCCTGCACCAACACAAGTGCGAAAAGTGGTTTTTCAACACTAACACAAGTGCGAAAAGTGGTTTTTCAACACTAACACAAGTGCGAAAAGTGGTTTTACCACACTAATAAAAGTGCAAAACTGGTTTCCTGCACCAACACAAGTGCGAAAAGTGGTTTTTCAACACTAACACAAGTGCGAAAAGTGGTTTTTCAACACTATCACAAGTGCAAAAAGTGTTTTTTCCACACTAATACAAGTGCAAAAGTGGTTTCCTGCACCAAAACAAGTGTGAAAAGTGGTTTTTCCACAATAATACAAGTGCAAAAGTGCTTTCCTGCACCAACACAAGTGCGAAAAGTGGTTTTTCAACACTAACACAAGTGCGAAAAGTGGTTTTCAACACTAACACAAGAGCGAAAAGTGGTTTTTCCACACTAATACAAGTGCAAAAGTGGTTTCCTGCACCAACACAAGTGCGACAAGTGGTTTTTCAACACTAACACAAGTGCAAAAAGTGTTTTTTCAACACTATCACAAGTGCAAAAAGTGTTTTTTCCACACTAATACAAGTGCAAAAGTGGTTTCCTGCACCAACACAAGTGCGAAAAGTGGTTTTTCAACACTAACACAAGTGCGAAAAGTGGTTTTTCAACACTAACACAAGTGCGAAAAGTGGTTTTTCCACACTAATACATGTGCAAAAGTGGTTTCCTGCACCAACACAAGTGCAAAAAGTGGTTTTTCAACACCAACACAAGTGCGAAAAGTGGTTTTTCAACACTAATACAAGTGCAAAAGTGGTTTCCTGCACCAACACAAGTGCGAAAAGTGGTTTTTCAACACTAACACAAGTGCGGAAAGTGGTTTTTCAACACTAACACAAGTGCGAAAAGTGTTTTTTCCTCACTAATACAAGTGCAAAAGTGGTTTCCTGCACCAACACAAGTGCGAAAAGTGGTTTTTCAACACTAACACAAGTGCGAAAAGTGGTTTTTCAACACTAACACAAGTGCGAAAAGTGGTTTTTCCACACTAATACAAGTGCAAAAGTGCTTTCCTGCACCAACACAAGTGCGAAAAGTGGTTTTTCAACACTAACACAAGTGCGAAAAGTGGTTTTTCAACACTAACACAAGTGCGAAAAGTGGTTTTTCCCCACTAATACAAGTGCAAAAGTGGTTTCCTGCACCAACACAAGTGCGAAAAGTGGTTTTTCAACACTAACACAAGTGCGAAAAGTGGCTTTTCAACACTATCACAAGTGCGAAAAGTGTTTTTTCCACACTAATACAAGTGCAAAAGTGGTTTCCTGCACCAACACAAGTGCAAAAAGTGGTTTTTCAACACTAACACAAGTGCGAAATGTGGTTTTTCAACACTAACACAAGTGCAAAAAGTGTTTTTTCCACACTAATACAAGTGCAAAAGTGGTTTCCTGCACCAACACAAGTGCGAAAAGTGGTTTTTCAACACTAACACAAGTGCGAAAAGTGTTTTTTCCACACTAATACAAGTGCAAAAGTGGTTTCCTGCACCAACACAAGTGCGAAAAGTGGTTTTTCAACACTAACACAAGTGCGAAAAGTGGTTTTTCAACACTAACACAAGTGCGAAAAGTGGTTTTTCAACACTAACACAAGTGCGAAAAGTGGTTTTTCAACACTAACACAAGTGCGAAAAGTGGTTTTTCCACACTAACACAAGTGCGAAAAGTGGTTTTAACACACAAATACAAGTGCAAAAGTGGTTTCCTGCACCAACACAGGTGCGAAAAGTGGTTTTTCAACACTAACACAAGTGCGAAAAGTGGTTTTTCAACACTATCACAAGTGCAAAAAGTGTTTTTCCACACTAATACAAGTGCAAAAGTGGTTTCCTGCACCAACACAAGTGCGAAAAGTGGTTTTTCAACACTAACACAAGTGCGAAAAGTGGTTTTTCAACACTAACACAAGTGCGAAAAGTGGTTTTACCACACTAATACAAGTGCAAAAGTGGTTTCCTGCACCAACACAAGTGCGACAAGTGGTTTTTCAACACTAACACAAGTGCAAAAAGTGTTTTTTCCACACTAATACAAGTGCAAAAGTGGTTTCCTGCACCAACACAAGTGCGAAAAGTGGTTTTTCAACACTAACACAAGTGCGAAAAGTGGTTTTTCAACACTAACACAAGTGCGAAAAGTGGTTTTTCCACACTAATACATGTGCAAAAGTGGTTTCCTGCACCAACACAAGTGCAAAAAGTGGTTTTTCAACACCAACACAAGTGCGAAAAGTGGTTTTTCAACACTAATACAAGTGCAAAAGTGGTTTCCTGCACCAACACAAGTGCGAAAAGTGGTTTTTCAACACTAACACAAGTGCGGAAAGTGGTTTTTCAACACTAACACAAGTGCGAAAAGTGTTTTTTCCTCACTAATACAAGTGCAAAAGTGGTTTCCTGCACCAACACAAGTGCGAAAAGTGGTTTTTCAACACTAACACAAGTGCGAAAAGTGGTTTTTCAACACTAACACAAGTGCGAAAAGTGGTTTTTCCACACTAATACAAGTGCAAAAGTGCTTTCCTGCACCAACACAAGTGCGAAAAGTGGTTTTTCAACACTAACACAAGTGCGAAAAGTGGTTTTTCAACACTAACACAAGTGCGAAAAGTGGTTTTTCCCCACTAATACAAGTGCAAAAGTGGTTTACTGCACCAACACAAGTGCGAAAAGTGGTTTTTCAACACTATCACAAGTGCGAAAAGTGTTTTTTCCACACTAATACAAGTGCAAAAGTGGTTTCTTGCACAAACACAAGTGCGAAAAGTGGTTTTTCAACACTAACACAAGTGCGAAAAGTGGCTTTTCAACACTATCACAAGTGCGAAAAGTGTTTTTTCCACACTAATACAAGTGCAAAAGTGGTTTCTTGCACAAACACAAGTGCGAAAAGTGGTTTTTCAACACTAACACAAGTGCGAAAAGTGGTTTTTCAACACTAACACAAGTGCGAAAAGTGGTTTTTCAGCACTAACACAAGTGCAAAAAGTGGTTTTTCCACACTAATACAAGTGCAAAAGTGGTTTCCTGCACCAACACAAGTGCGAAAAGTGGTTTTTCAACACTAACACAAGTGCGAAAAGTGGTTTTTCAACACTATCACAAGTGCAAAAAGTGTTTTTTCCACACTAATACAAGTGCAAAAGTGGTTTCCTGCACCAACACAAGTGCGAAAAGTGGTTTTTCAACACTAACACAAGTGCGAAAAGTGGTTTTTCAACACTAACACAAGTGCGAAAAGTGGTTTTTCCACACTAATACAAGTGCAAAAGTGGTTTCCTGCACCAACACAAGTGCGAAAAGTGGTTTTTCAACACTAACAAAAGTGCGAAAAGTGGTTTTTCAACACTAACACAAGTGCGAAAAGTGGTTTTTCCACACTAATACAAGTGCAAAAGTGGTTTCCTGCACCAACACAAGTGCGAAAAGTGGTTTTTCAACACTAACACAAGTGTGAAAAGTGGCTTTTCAACACTATCACAAGTGCAAAAAGTGTTTTTTCCACACTAATACAAGTGCAAAAGTGGTTTCCTGCACCAACACAAGTGCGAAAAGTGGTTTTTCAACACTAACACAAGTGCGAAAAGTGGTTTTTCAACACTAACACAAGTGCGAAAAGTGGTTTTAACACACAAATACAAGTGCAAAAGTGGTTTCCTGCACCAACACAGGTGCGAAAAGTGGTTTTTCAACACTAACACAAGTGCGAAAAGTGGTTTTTCAACACTATCACAAGTGCAAAAAGTGTTTTTCCACACTAATACAAGTGCAAAAGTGGTTTCCTGCACCAACACAAGTGCGAAAAGTGGTTTTTCAACACTAACACAAGTGCGAAAAGTGGTTTTTCAACACTAACACAAGTGCGAAAAGTGGTTTTACCACACTAATAAAAGTGCAAAACTGGTTTCCTGCACCAACACAAGTGCGAAAAGTGGTTTTTCAACACTAACACAAGTGCGAAAAGTGGTTTTTCAACACTATCACAAGTGCAAAAAGTGTTTTTTCCACACTAATACAAGTGCAAAAGTGGTTTCCTGCACCAAAACAAGTGCGAAAAGTGGTTTTTCCACAATAATACAAGTGCAAAAGTGCTTTCCTGCACCAACACAAGTGCGAAAAGTGGTTTTTCAACACTAACACAAGTGCGAAAAGTGGTTTTCAACACTAACACAAGAGCGAAAAGTGGTTTTTCCACACTAATACAAGTGCAAAAGTGGTTTCCTGCACCAACACAAGTGCGACAAGTGGTTTTTCAACACTAACACAAGTGCAAAAAGTGTTTTTTCAACACTATCACAAGTGCAAAAAGTGTTTTTTCCACACTAATACAAGTGCAAAAGTGGTTTCCTGCACCAACACAAGTGCGAAAAGTGGTTTTTCAACACTAACACAAGTGCGAAAAGTGGTTTTTCAACATTATCACAAGTGCAAAAAGTGTTTTTTTCACACTAATACAAGTGCAAAAGTGGTTTCCTGCACCAACACAAGTGCGAAAAGTGGTTTTTCAACACTAACACAAGTGCGAAAAGTGGTTTTTCAACACTAACACAAGTGCGAAAAGTGGTTTTTCAACACTAACACAAGTGCGAAAAGTGGTTTTTCCACACTAATACAAGTGCAAAAGTGGTTTCCTGCACCAACACAAGTGAAAAAGTGTTTTTTCCACACTAATACAAGTGCAAAAGTGGTTTCCTGCACCAACACAAGTGCGAAAAGTGGTTTTTCAACACTAACACAAGTGCGAAAAGTGGTTTTTCAACACTAACACAAGTGCGAAAAGTGGTTTTTCAACACTAACACAAGTGCAAAAAGTGGTTTTTCCACACTAATACAAGTGCAAAAGTGGTTTCCTGCACCAACACAAGTGCGAAAAGTGGTTTTTCAACACTAACACAAGTGCGAAAAGTGGTTTTTCAACACTATCACAAGTGCAAAAAGTGTTTTTTCCACACTAATACAAGTGCAAAAGTGGTTTCCTGCACCAACACAAGTGCGAAAAGTGGTTTTTCAACACTAACACAAGTGCGAAAAGTGGTTTTTCCACACTAATACAAGTGCAAACGTGGTTTCCTGCACCAACACAAGTGCGACAAGTGGTTTTTCCACACTAATACAAGTGCAAAAGTGGTTTCCTGCACCAACACAAGTGAAAAAGTGTTTTTTCCACACTAATACAAGTGCAAAAGTGGTTTCCTGCACCAACACAAGTGCGAAAAGTGGTTTTCAACACTAACACAAGAGCGAAAAGTGGTTTTTCCACACTAATACAAGTGCAAACGTGGTTTCCTGCACCAACACAAGTGCGACAAGTGGTTTTTCAACACTAACACAAGTGCAAAAAGTGTTTTTTCAACACTATCACAAGTGCAAAAAGTGTTTTTTCCACACTAATAGAAGTGCAAAAGTGGTTTCCTGCACCAACACAAGTGCGAAAAGTGGTTTTCAACACTAACACAAGAGCGAAAAGTGGTTTTTCCACACTAATACAAGTGCAAACGTGGTTTCCTGCACCAACACAAGTGCAAAAAGTGGTTTTTCAACACCAACACAAGTGCGAAAAGTGGTTTTTCAACACTAATACAAGTGCAAAAGTGGTTTCCTGCACCAACACAAGTGCGAAAAGTGGTTTTTCAACATTAACACAAGTGCGGAAAGTGGTTTTTCAACACTAACACAAGTGCGAAAAGTGTTTTTTCCTCACTAATACAAGTGCAAAAGTGGTTTCCTTCAAAAACACATGTGCGAAAAGTGGTTTTTCAACACTAACACAAGTGCGAAAAGTGGTTTTTCAACACTAACACAAGTGCGAAAAGTGGTTTTTCGACACCATCACAAGTGCAAAAAGTGTTTTTTCCACACTAATACAAGTGCAAAAGTGGTTTCCTGCACCAACACAAGTGCGAAAAGTGGTTTTTCAACACTAATACAAGTGCGAAAAGTGGTTTTTCCACACTAATACAAGTGCAAAAGTGGTTTCCTGCACCAATACAAGTGCGAAAAGTGGTTTTTCAACACTAACACAAGTGCGAAAAGTGGTTTTTCAACACTATCACAAGTGCAAATAGTGTTTTTTCCACACTAATACAAGTGCAAAAGTGGTTTCCTGCACCAACACAAGTGCGAAAAGTGGTTTTTCAACACTAACACAAGTGCGAAAAGTGGTTTTTCGACACTAACACAAGTACGAAAAGTGTTTTTTCCACACTAATACAAGTGCAAAAGTGGTTTCCTGCACCAACACAAGTGCAAAAAGTGGTTTTTCAACACTAACACAAGTGCGAAATGTGGTTTTTCAACACTAACACAAGTGCAAAAAGTGTTTTTTCCACACTAATACAAGTGCAAAAGTGGTTTCCTGCACCAACACAAGTGCGAAAAGTGGTTTTTCAACACTAACACAAGTGCGAAAAGTGTTTTTTCCACACTAATACAAGTGCAAAAGTGGTTTCCTGCACCAACACAAGTGCGAAAAGTGGATTTTCAACACTAACACAAGTGCGAAAAGTGGTTTTTCAACACTAACACAAGTGCGAAAAGTGGTTTTTCAACACTAACACAAGTGCGAAAAGTGGTTTTTCAACACTAACACAAGTGCGAAAAGTGGTTTTTCCACACTAATACAAGTGCAAAAGTGGTTTCCTGCACCAACACAAGTGCGAAAAGTGGTTTTTCAACACTAACACAAGTGCGAAAAGTGGCTTTTCAACACTATCACAAGTGCGAAAAGTGTTTTTTCAACACTAATACAAGTGCAAAAGTGGTTTCTTGCACCAACACAAGTGCGAAAAGTGGTTTTTCAACACTAACACAAGTGCGAAAAGTGGTTTTTCAACACTAACACAAGTGCGAAAAGTGGTTTTTCAGCACTAACACAAGTGCGAAAAGTGGTTTTTCCACACTAATACAAGTGCGAAAAGTGGTTTTTCAACACTAACACAAGTGCGAAAAGTGGTTTTTCAACACTAACACAAGTGCGAAAAGTGGTTTTTCCAAACTAATACAAGTGCAAAAGTGGTTTCCTGCACCACCACAAGTGCGAAAAGAGATTTTTCAACACTAACACAAGTGCGAAAAGTGGTTTTTCAACACTAACACAAGTGCAAAAAGTGGTTTTTCCACACTAATACAAGTGCAAAAGTGGTTTCCTGCACCAACACAAGTGCGAAAAGTGGTTTCCTGCACCAACACAAGTGTGAAAAGTGGTTTTTCAACACTAACACAAGTGCGAAAAGTGGCTTTTCAACACTATCACAAGTGCAAAAAGTGTTTTTTCCACACTAATACAAGTGCAAAAGTGGTTTCCTGCACCAACACAAGTGCGAAAAGTGGTTTTTCAACACTAATACAAGTGCGAAAAGTGGTTTTTCCACACTAATACAAGTGCAAAAGTCGTTTCCTGCACCAATACAAGTGCGAAAAGTGGTTTTTCAACACTAACACAAGTGCGAAAAGTGGTTTTTCCACACTAATACAAGTGCAAAAGTGGTTTCCTGCACCAATACAAGTGCGAAAAGTGGTTTTTCAACACTAACACAAGTGCGAAAAGTGGTTTTTCAACACTATCACAAGTGCAAATAGTGTTTTTTCCACACTAATACAAGTGCAAAAGTGGTTTCCTGCACCAACACAAGTGCGAAAAGTGGTTTTTCAACACTAACACAAGTGCGAAAAGTGGTTTTTCGACACTAACACAAGTACGAAAAGTGTTTTTTCCACACTAATACAAGTGCAAAAGTGGTTTCCTGCACCAACACAAGTGCAAAAAGTGGTTTTTCAACACTAACACAAGTGCGAAATGTGGTTTTTCAACACTAACACAAGTGCAAAAAGTGTTTTTTCCACACTAATACAAGTGCAAAAGTGGTTTCCTGCACCAACACAAGTGCGAAAAGTGGATTTTCAACACTAACACAAGTGCGAAAAGTGGTTTTTCAACACTAACACAAGTGCGAAAAGTGGTTTTTCAGCACTAACACAAGTGCGAAAAGTGGTTTTTCCACACTAATACAAGTGCAAAAGTGGTTTCCTGCACCAACACAAGTGCGAAAAGTGGTTTTTCAACACTAACACAAGTGCGAAAAGTGGTTTTTCAACACTAACACAAGTGCGAAAAGTGGTTTTTCGACACTATCACAAGTGCAAAAAGTGTTTTTTCCACACTAATACAAGTGCAAAAGTGGTTTCCTGCACCAACACAAGTACGAAAAGTGGTTTTTCAACACTAACACAAGTGCGAAAAGTGGTTTTTCAACACTATCACAAGTGCAAAAAGTGTTTTTTCCACACTAATACAAGTGCAAAAGTGGTTTCCTGCACCAACACAAGTGCGAAAAGTGGTTTTTCAACACTAACACAAGTGCGAAAAGTGGTTTTTCAACACTAACACAAGTGCGAAAAGTGGTTTTTCAACACTAACACAAGTGCGAAAAGTGGTTTTTCCAAACTAATACAAGTGCAAAAGTGGTTTCCTGCACCACCACAAGTGCGAAAAGTGATTTTTCAACACTAACACAAGTGCGAAAAGTGGTTTTTCAACACTAACACAAGTGCAAAAAGTGGTTTTTCCACACTAATACAAGTGCAAAAGTGGTTTCCTGCACCAACACAAGTGCGTAAAGTGGTTTCCTGCACCAACACAAGTGTGAAAAGTGGTTTTTCAACACTAACACAAGTGCGAAAAGTGGCTTTTCAACACTATCACAAGTGCAAAAAGTGTTTTTTCCACACTAATACAAGTGCAAAAGTGGTTTCCTGCACCAACACAAGTGCGAAAAGTGGTTTTTCAACACTAATACAAGTGCGAAAAGTGGTTTTTCCACACTAATACAAGTGCAAAAGTGGTTTCCTGCACCAATACAAGTGCGAAAAGTGGTTTTTCAACACTAACACAAGTGCGAAAAGTGGTTTTTCAACACTATCACAAGTGCAAATAGTGTTTTTTCCACACTAATACAAGTGCAAAAGTGGTTTCCTGCACCAACACAAGTGCGAAAAGTGGTTTTTCAACACTAACACAAGTGCGAAAAGTGGTTTTTCAACACTAACACAAGTACGAAAAGTGTTTTTTCCACACTAATACAAGTGCAAAAGTGGGTTCCTGCACCAACACAAGTGCGAAAAGTGGTTTTTCAACACTAACACAAGTGCGAAAAGTGGTTTTTCAACACTATCACAAGTGCAAATAGTGTTTTTTCCACACTAATACAAGTGCAAAAGTGGTTTCCTGCACCAACACAAGTGCGACAAGTGGTTTTTCAACACTAACACAAGTGCAAAAAGTGTTTTTTCAACACTATCACAAGTGCAAAAAGTGTTTTTTCCACACTAATACAAGTGCAAAAGTGGTTTCCTGCACCAACACAAGTGCGAAAAGTGGTTTTTCAACACTATCACAAGTGCGAAAAGTGGTTTTTCCACACTAATACAAGTGCGAAAAGTGGTTTTTCAACACTAACACAAGTGCGAAAAGTGGTTTTTCCACAATAATACAAGTGCAAAAGTGCTTTCCTGCACCAACACAAGTGCGAAAAGTGGTTTTTCAACACTAACACAAGTGCGAAAAGTGGTTTTCAACACTAACACAAGAGCGAAAAGTGGTTTTTCCACACTAATACAAGTGCAAAAGTGGTTTCCTGCACCAACACAAGTGGGACAAGTGGTTTTTCAACACTAACACAAGTGCAAAAAGTGTTTTTTCAACACTATCACAAGTGCAAAAAGTGTTTTTTCCACACTAATACAAGTGCAAAAGTGGTTTCCTGCACCAACACAAGTGTGAAAAGTGGTTTTTCAACACTAACACAAGTGCGAAAAGTGGTTTTTCAACACTAACACAAGTGCGAAAAGTGGTTTTTCCACACTAATACATGTGCAAAAGTGGTTTCCTGCACCAACACAAGTGCAAAAAGTGGTTTTTCAACACCAACACAAGTGCGAAAAGTGGTTTTTCAACACTAATACAAGTGCAAAAGTGGTTTCCTGCACCAACACAAGTGCGAAAAGTGGTTTTTCAACACTAACACAAGTGCGGAAAGTGGTTTTTCAACACTAACACAAGTGCGAAAAGTGTTTTTCCCTCACTAATACAAGTGCAAAAGTGGTTTCCTGCACCAACACAAGTGCGAAAAGTGGTTTTTCAACACTAACACAAGTGCGAAAAGTGGTTTTTCAACACTAACACAAGTGCGAAAAGTGGTTTTTCGACACTATCACAAGTGCAAAAAGTGTTTTTTCCACACTAATACAAGTGCAAAAGTGGTTTCCTGCACCAACACAAGTGCGAAAAGTGGTTTTTCTACACTAATACAAGTGCGAAAAGTGGTTGTTCCACACTAATACAAGTGCAAAAGTGGTTTCCTGCACCAATACAAGTGCGAAAAGTGGTTTTT
The DNA here is from genome assembly GCF_964187855.1 of Myxine glutinosa. Lineage (NCBI taxonomy): Eukaryota > Metazoa > Chordata > Myxini > Myxiniformes > Myxinidae > Myxine > Myxine glutinosa. The sequence continues at coordinate 10,734 of NW_027617502.1, read as the reverse complement.
CAACACTAACACAAGTGCGAAAAGTGGTTTTTCAACACTAACACAAGTGCAAAAAGTGTTTTTTCCACACTGATACAAGTGCAAAAGTGGTTTCCTGCACCAACACAAGTGCGAAAAGTGGTTTTTCAACACTAACACAAGTGCCAAAAGTGGTTTTTCAACACTATCACAAGTGCAAAAAGTGTTTTTTCCACACTAATACAAGTGTGAAAAGTGGTTTTTCAACACTAACACTAGTGCGAAAAGTGGTTTTTCAACACTAACACAAGTGCGAAAAGTGGTTTTTCAACACTAACACAAGTGCGAAAAGTGGTTTTTCTACACTAATACAAGTGCAAAAGTGGTTTCCTGCACCAACACAAGTGCGAAAAGTGGTTTTTCAACACTAACACAAGTGCGAAAAGTGGTTTTTCAACACTATCACAAGTGCAAAAGTGGTTTCCGGCACCAACACAAGTGCAAAAAGTGGTTTTTCAACACTATCACAAGTGCAAAAAGTGTTTTTTCCACACTAATACAAGTGCAAAAGTGGTTTCCTGCACCAACACAAGTGCGAAAAGTGGTTTTTCAACACTAACACAAGTGCGAAAAGTGGTTTTTCAACACTAACACAAGTGCGAAAAGTGGTTTTTCAACACTAACACAAGTGCGAAAAGTGGTTTTTCCAAACTAATACAAGTGCAAAAGTGGTTTCCTGCACCACCACAAGTGCGAAAAGTGATTTTTCAACACTAACACAAGTGCGAAAAGTGGTTTTTCAACACTAACACAAGTGCAAAAAGTGGTTTTTCCACACTAATACAAGTGCAAAAGTGGTTTCCTGCACCAACACAAGTGCGTAAAGTGGTTTCCTGCACCAACACAAGTGTGAAAAGTGGTTTTTCAACACTAACACAAGTGCGAAAAGTGGCTTTTCAACACTATCACAAGTGCAAAAAGTGTTTTTTCCACACTAATACAAGTGCAAAAGTGGTTTCCTGCACCAACACAAGTGCGAAAAGTGGTTTTTCAACACTAATACAAGTGCGAAAAGTGGTTTTTCCACACTAATACAAGTGCAAAAGTGGTTTCCTGCACCAATACAAGTGCGAAAAGTGGTTTTTCAACACTAACACAAGTGCGAAAAGTGGTTTTTCAACACTATCACAAGTGCAAATAGTGTTTTTTCCACACTAATACAAGTGCAAAAGTGGTTTCCTGCACCAACACAAGTGCGAAAAGTGGTTTTTCAACACTAACACAAGTGCGAAAAGTGGTTTTTCAACACTAACACAAGTACGAAAAGTGTTTTTTCCACACTAATACAAGTGCAAAAGTGGGTTCCTGCACCAACACAAGTGCGAAAAGTGGTTTTTCAACACTAACACAAGTGCGAAAAGTGGTTTTTCAACACTATCACAAGTGCAAATAGTGTTTTTTCCACACTAATACAAGTGCAAAAGTGGTTTCCTGCACCAACACAAGTGCGACAAGTGGTTTTTCAACACTAACACAAGTGCAAAAAGTGTTTTTTCAACACTATCACAAGTGCAAAAAGTGTTTTTTCCACACTAATACAAGTGCAAAAGTGGTTTCCTGCACCAACACAAGTGCGAAAAGTGGTTTTTCAACACTATCACAAGTGCGAAAAGTGGTTTTTCCACACTAATACAAGTGCGAAAAGTGGTTTTTCAACACTAACACAAGTGCGAAAAGTGGTTTTTCCACAATAATACAAGTGCAAAAGTGCTTTCCTGCACCAACACAAGTGCGAAAAGTGGTTTTTCAACACTAACACAAGTGCGAAAAGTGGTTTTCAACACTAACACAAGAGCGAAAAGTGGTTTTTCCACACTAATACAAGTGCAAAAGTGGTTTCCTGCACCAACACAAGTGGGACAAGTGGTTTTTCAACACTAACACAAGTGCAAAAAGTGTTTTTTCAACACTATCACAAGTGCAAAAAGTGTTTTTTCCACACTAATACAAGTGCAAAAGTGGTTTCCTGCACCAACACAAGTGTGAAAAGTGGTTTTTCAACACTAACACAAGTGCGAAAAGTGGTTTTTCAACACTAACACAAGTGCGAAAAGTGGTTTTTCCACACTAATACATGTGCAAAAGTGGTTTCCTGCACCAACACAAGTGCAAAAAGTGGTTTTTCAACACCAACACAAGTGCGAAAAGTGGTTTTTCAACACTAATACAAGTGCAAAAGTGGTTTCCTGCACCAACACAAGTGCGAAAAGTGGTTTTTCAACACTAACACAAGTGCGGAAAGTGGTTTTTCAACACTAACACAAGTGCGAAAAGTGTTTTTCCCTCACTAATACAAGTGCAAAAGTGGTTTCCTGCACCAACACAAGTGCGAAAAGTGGTTTTTCAACACTAACACAAGTGCGAAAAGTGGTTTTTCAACACTAACACAAGTGCGAAAAGTGGTTTTTCGACACTATCACAAGTGCAAAAAGTGTTTTTTCCACACTAATACAAGTGCAAAAGTGGTTTCCTGCACCAACACAAGTGCGAAAAGTGGTTTTTCTACACTAATACAAGTGCGAAAAGTGGTTGTTCCACACTAATACAAGTGCAAAAGTGGTTTCCTGCACCAATACAAGTGCGAAAAGTGGTTTTTCAACACTAACACAAGTGCGAAAAGTGGTTTTTCAACACTAACACAAGTGCAAAAAGTGTTTTTTCCACACTGATACAAGTGCAAAAGTGGTTTCCTGCACCAACACAAGTGCGAAAAGTGGTTTTTCAACACTAACACAAGTGCCAAAAGTGGTTTTTCAACACTATCACAAGTGCAAAAAGTGTTTTTTCCACACTAATACAAGTGTGAAAAGTGGTTTTTCAACACTAACACTAGTGCGAAAAGTGGTTTTTCAACACTAACACAAGTGCGAAAAGTGGTTTTTCAACACTAACACAAGTGCGAAAAGTGGTTTTTCTACACTAATACAAGTGCAAAAGTGGTTTCCTGCACCAACACAAGTGCGAAAAGTGGTTTTTCAACACTAACACAAGTGCGAAAAGTGGTTTTTCAACACTATCACAAGTGCAAAAGTGGTTTCCGGCACCAACACAAGTGCAAAAAGTGGTTTTTCAACACTAACACAAGTGCGAAAAGTGGTTTTTCAACACGAACACAAGGGCGAAAAGTGGTTTTTCAACACTAACACAAGTGCGAAAAGTGGTTTTTCCACACTAATACAAGTGCAAAAGTGGTTTCCTGCACCAAAACAAGTGCGAAAAGTGGTTTTTCAACACTTACACAAGTGCGAAAAGTGGTTTTTCAACACTAACACAAGTGCATAAAGTGGTTTTTCCACACTAATACAAGTGCAAAAGTGGTTTCCTGCACCAACACAAGTGCGAAAAGTGGTGTTTCAACACTAACACAAGTGCGAAAAGTGGTTTTTCAACATTATCACAAGTGCAAAAAGTGTTTTTTTCACACTAATACAAGTGCAAAAGTGGTTTCCTACACCAACACAAGTGCGAAAAGTGGTTTTTCAACACTAACACAAGTGCGAAAAGTGGTTTTTCAACACTAACACAAGTGCGAAAAGTGGTTTTTCAATACTAACACAAGTGCGAAAAGTGGTTTTTCCACACTAATACAAGTGCAAAAGTGGTTTCCTTTACCAACACAAGTGAAAAAGTGTTTTTTCCACACTAATACAAGTGCAAAAGTGGTTTCCTGCACCAACACAAGTGCGAAAAGTGGTTTTTCAACACTAACACAAGTGCCAAAAGTGGTTTTTCAACACTATCACAAGTGCAAAAAGTGTTTTTTCCACACTAATACAAGTGTGCAAAGTGGTTTTTCAACACTAACACAAGTGCGAAAAGTGGTTTTTCAACACTAACACAAGTGCGAAAAGTGGTTTTTCAACACTAACACAAGTGCGAAAAGTGGTTTTTCTACACTAATACAAGTGCAAAAGTGGTTTCCTGCACCAACACAAGTGCGAAAAGTGGTTTTTCAACACTAACACAAGTGCGAAAAGTGGTTTTTCAACACTATCACAAGTGCAAAAGTGGTTTCCGGCACCAACACAAGTGCAAAAAGTGGTTTTTCAACACTAACACAAGTGCGAAAAGTGGTTTTTCAACACGAACACAAGGGCGAAAAGTGGTTTTTCAACACTAACACAAGTGCGAAAAGTGGTTTTTCCACACTAATACAAGTGCAAAAGTGGTTTCCTGCACCAAAACAAGTGCGAAAAGTGGTTTTTCAACACTTACACAAGTGCGAAAAGTGGTTTTTCAACACTAACACAAGTGCATAAAGTGGTTTTTCCACACTAATACAAGTGCAAAAGTGGTTTCCTGCACCAACACAAGTGCGAAAAGTGGTGTTTCAACACTAACACAAGTGCGAAAAGTGGTTTTTCAACATTATCACAAGTGCAAAAAGTGTTTTTTTCACACTAATACAAGTGCAAAAGTGGTTTCCTACACCAACACAAGTGCGAAAAGTGGTTTTTCAACACTAACACAAGTGCGAAAAGTGGTTTTTCAACACTAACACAAGTGCGAAAAGTGGTTTTTCAATACTAACACAAGTGCGAAAAGTGGTTTTTCCACACTAATACAAGTGCAAAAGTGGTTTCCTTTACCAACACAAGTGAAAAAGTGTTTTTTCCACACTAATACAAGTGCAAAAGTGGTTTCCTGCACCAACACAAGTGCGAAAAGTGGTTTTTCAACACTAACACAAGTGCCAAAAGTGGTTTTTCAACACTATCACAAGTGCAAAAAGTGTTTTTTCCACACTAATACAAGTGTGCAAAGTGGTTTTTCAACACTAACACAAGTGCGAAAAGTGGTTTTTCAACACTAACACAAGTGCGAAAAGTGGTTTTTCAACACTAACACAAGTGCGAAAAGTGGTTTTTCTACACTAATACAAGTGCAAAAGTGGTTTCCTGCACCAACACAAGTGCGAAAAGTGGTTTTTCAACACTAACACAAGTGCGAAAAGTGGTTTTTCAACACTATCACAAGTGCAAAAGTGGTTTCCGGCACCAACACAAGTGCAAAAAGTGGTTTTTCAACACTAACACAAGTGCGAAAAGTGGTTTTTCAACACGAACACAAGGGCGAAAAGTGGTTTTTCAACACTAACACAAGTGCGAAAAGTGGTTTTTCCACACTAATACAAGTGCAAAAGTGGTTTCCTGCACCAAAACAAGTGCGAAAAGTGGTTTTTCAACACTTACACAAGTGCGAAAAGTGGTTTTTCAACACTAACACAAGTGCATAACGTGGTTTTTCCACACTAATACAAGTGCAAAAGTGGTTTCCTGCACCAACACAAGTGCGAAAAGTGGTGTTTCAACACTAACACAAGTGCGAAAAGTGGTTTTTCAACATTATCACAAGTGCAAAAAGTGTTTTTTTCACACTAATACAAGTGCAAAAGTGGTTTCCTGCACCAACACAAGTGCGAAAAGTGGTTTTTCAACACTAACACAAGTGCGAAAAGTGGTTTTTCAACACCAACACAAGTGCGAAAAGTGGTTTTTCAACACTAACACAAGTGCGAAAAGTGGTTTTTCCACACTAATACAAGTGCAAAAGTGGTTTCCTGCACCAACACAAGTGCGAAAAGTGGTTTTTCAACACTAACACAAGTGCGAAAAGTGGTTTTTCAACACTAACACAAGTGCGAAAAGTGGTTTTTCAACACTAACACAAGTGCAAAAGTGGTTTCCTGCACCAACACAAGTGCGAAAAGTGGTTTTTCAACACTAACACAAGTGCGAAAAGTGGTTTTTCAACACTATCACAAGTGCAAAAAGTGTTTTTTCCACACTAATACAAGTGCAAAAGTGGTTTCCTGCACCAACACAAGTGCGAAAAGTGGTTTTTCAACACTAATACAAGTGCAAAAGTGGTTTCCTGCACCAACACAAGTGAAAAAGGGTTTTTTCCACACTAATACAAGTGCAAAAGTGGTTTCCTGCACCAACACAAGTGCGAAAAGTGGTTTTTCCACACTAATACAAGTGCAAAAGTGGTTTCCTGCACCAACACACGTGAAAAAGGGTTTTTTCCACACTAATACAAGTGCAAAAGTGGTTTACTGCACCAACACAAGTGCGAAAAGTGGTTTTCAACACTAACATAAGAGCGAAAAGTGGTTTTTCCACACTAATACAAGTGCAAAAGTGGTTTCCTGCACCAACACAAGTGCGACAAGTGGTTTTTCAACACTAACACAAGTGCAAAAAGTGTTTTTTCAACACTATCACAAGTGCAAAAAGTGTTTTTTCCACACTAATACAAGTGCAAAAGTGGTTTCCTGCACCAACACAAGTGCGAAAAGTGGTTTTTCAACACTAACACAAGTGCGAAAAGTGGTTTTTCAACACTAACACAAGTGCGAAAAGTGGTTTTTCCACACTAATACATGTGCAAAAGTGGTTTCCTGCACCAACACAAGTGCAAAAAGTGGTTTTTCAACACCAACACAAGTGCGAAAAGTGGTTTTTCAACACTAATACAAGTGCAAAAGTGGTTTCCTGCACCAACACAAGTGCGAAAAGTGGTTTTTCAACACTAACACAAGTGCGGAAAGTGGTTTTTCAACACTAACACAAGTGCGAAAAGTGTTTTTTCCTCACTAATACAAGTGCAAAAGTGGTTTCCTGCACCAACACTAGTGCGAAAAGTGGTTTTTCAACACTAATACAAGTGCGAAAAGTGGTTTTTCCACACTAATACAAGTGCAAAAGTGGTTTCCTGCACCAACACAAGTGCGAAAAGTGGTTTTTCAACACTATCACAAGTGCGAAAAGTGGTTTTTCCACACTAATACAAGTGCGAAAAGTGGTTTTTCAACACTAACACAAGTGCGAAAAGTGGTTTTTCCACAATAATACAAGTGCAAAAGTGCTTTCCTGCACCAACACAAGTGCGAAAAGTGGTTTTTCAACACTAACACAAGTGCGAAAAGTGGTTTTCAACACTAACACAAGAGCGAAAAGTGGTTTTTCCACACTAATACAAGTGCAAAAGTGGTTTCCTGCACCAACACAAGTGGGACAAGTGGTTTTTCAACACTAACACAAGTGCAAAAAGTGTTTTTTCAACACTATCACAAGTGCAAAAAGTGTTTTTTCCACACTAATACAAGTGCAAAAGTGGTTTCCTGCACCAACACAAGTGCGAAAAGTGGTTTTTCAACACTAACACAAGTGCGAAAAGTGGTTTTTCAACACTAACACAAGTGCGAAAAGTGGTTTTTCCACACTAATACATGTGCAAAAGTGGTTTCCTGCACCAACACAAGTGCAAAAAGTGGTTTTTCAACACCAACACAAGTGCGAAAAGTGGTTTTTCAACACTAATACAAGTGCAAAAGTGGTTTCCTGCACGAACACAAGTGCGAAAAGTGGTTTTTCAACACTAACACAAGTGCGGAAAGTGGTTTTTCAACACTAACACAAGTGCGAAAAGTGTTTTTTCCTCACTAATACAAGTGCAAAAGTGGTTTCCTGCACCAACACAAGTGCGAAAAGTGGTTTTTCAACACTAACACAAGTGCGAAAAGTGGTTTTTCAACACTAACACAAGTGCGAAAAGTGGTTTTTCGACACTATCACAAGTGCAAAAAGTGTTTTTTCCACACTAATACAAGTGCAAAAGTGGTTTCCTGCACCAACACAAGTACGAAAAGTGGTTTTTCTACACTAATCCAAGTGCGAAAAGTGGTTGTTCCACACTAATACAAGTGCAAAAGTGGTTTCCTGCACCAATACAAGTGCGAAAAGTGGTTTTTCAACACTAACACAAGTGCGAAAAGTGGTTTTTCAACACTAACACAAGTGCAAAAAGTGTTTTTTCCACACTGATACAAGTGCAAAACTGGTTTCCTGCACCAACACAAGTGCGAAATGTGGTTTTTCAACACTAACACAAGTGCCAAAAGTGGTTTTTCAACACTATCACAAGTGCAAAAAGTGTTTTTTCCACACTAATACAAGTGTGAAAAGTGGTTTTTCAACACTAACACTAGTGCGAAAAGTGGTTTTTCAACACTAACACAAGTGCGAAAAGTGGTTTTTCCACACTAATACAAGTGCGTAAAGTGGTTTCCTGCACCAACACAAGTGTGAAAAGTGGTTTTTCAACACTAACACAAGTGCGAAAAGTGGCTTTTCAACACTATCACAAGTGCAAAAAGTGTTTTTTCCACACTAATACAAGTGCAAAAGTGGTTTCCTGCACCAACACAAGTGCGAAAAGTGGTTTTTCAACACTAATACAAGTGCGAAAAGTGGTTTTTCCACACTAATACAAGTGCAAAAGTGGTTTCCTGCACCAATACAAGTGCGAAAAGTGGTTTTTCAACACTAACACAAGTGCGAAAAGTGGTTTTTCAACACTATCACAAGTGCAAATAGTGTTTTTTCCACACTAATACAAGTGCAAAAGTGGTTTCCTGCACCAACACAAGTGCGAAAAGTGGTTTTTCAACACTAACACAAGTGCGAAAAGTGGTTTTTCAACACTAACACAAGTACGAAAAGTGTTTTTTCCACACTAATACAAGTGCAAAAGTGGGTTCCTGCACCAACACAAGTGCGAAAAGTGGTTTTTCAACACTAACACAAGTGCGAAAAGTGGTTTTTCAACACTATCACAAGTGCAAATAGTGTTTTTTCCACACTAATACAAGTGCAAAAGTGGTTTCCTGCACCAACACAAGTGCGACAAGTGGTTTTTCAACACTAACACAAGTGCAAAAAGTGTTTTTTCAACACTATCACAAGTGCAAAAAGTGTTTTTTCCACACTAATACAAGTGCAAAAGTGGTTTCCTGCACCAACACAAGTGCGAAAAGTGGTTTTTCAACACTATCACAAGTGCGAAAAGTGGTTTTTCCACACTAATACAAGTGCGAAAAGTGGTTTTTCAACACTAACACAAGTGCGAAAAGTGGTTTTTCCACAATAATACAAGTGCAAAAGTGCTTTCCTGCACCAACACAAGTGCGAAAAGTGGTTTTTCAACACTAACACAAGTGCGAAAAGTGGTTTTCAACACTAACACAAGAGCGAAAAGTGGTTTTTCCACACTAATACAAGTGCAAAAGTGGTTTCCTGCACCAACACAAGTGGGACAAGTGGTTTTTCAACACTAACACAAGTGCAAAAAGTGTTTTTTCAACACTATCACAAGTGCAAAAAGTGTTTTTTCCACACTAATACAAGTGCAAAAGTGGTTTCCTGCACCAACACAAGTGTGAAAAGTGGTTTTTCAACACTAACACAAGTGCGAAAAGTGGTTTTTCAACACTAACACAAGTGCGAAAAGTGGTTTTTCCACACTAATACATGTGCAAAAGTGGTTTCCTGCACCAACACAAGTGCAAAAAGTGGTTTTTCAACACCAACACAAGTGCGAAAAGTGGTTTTTCAACACTAATACAAGTGCAAAAGTGGTTTCCTGCACCAACACAAGTGCGAAAAGTGGTTTTTCAACACTAACACAAGTGCGGAAAGTGGTTTTTCAACACTAACACAAGTGCGAAAAGTGTTTTTCCCTCACTAATACAAGTGCAAAAGTGGTTTCCTGCACCAACACAAGTGCGAAAAGTGGTTTTTCAACACTAACACAAGTGCGAAAAGTGGTTTTTCAACACTAACACAAGTGCGAAAAGTGGTTTTTCGACACTATCACAAGTGCAAAAAGTGTTTTTTCCACACTAATACAAGTGCAAAAGTGGTTTCCTGCACCAACACAAGTGCGAAAAGTGGTTTTTCTACACTAATACAAGTGCGAAAAGTGGTTGTTCCACACTAATACAAGTGCAAAAGTGGTTTCCTGCACCAATACAAGTGCGAAAAGTGGTTTTTCAACACTAACACAAGTGCGAAAAGTGGTTTTTCAACACTAACACAAGTGCAAAAAGTGTTTTTTCCACACTGATACAAGTGCAAAAGTGGTTTCCTGCACCAACACAAGTGCGAAAAGTGGTTTTTCAACACTAACACAAGTGCCAAAAGTGGTTTTTCAACACTATCACAAGTGCAAAAAGTGTTTTTTCCACACTAATACAAGTGTGAAAAGTGGTTTTTCAACACTAACACTAGTGCGAAAAGTGGTTTTTCAACACTAACACAAGTGCGAAAAGTGGTTTTTCAACACTAACACAAGTGCGAAAAGTGGTTTTTCTACACTAATACAAGTGCAAAAGTGGTTTCCTGCACCAACACAAGTGCGAAAAGTGGTTTTTCAACACTAACACAAGTGCGAAAAGTGGTTTTTCAACACTATCACAAGTGCAAAAGTGGTTTCCGGCACCAACACAAGTGCAAAAAGTGGTTTTTCAACACTAACACAAGTGCGAAAAGTGGTTTTTCAACACGAACACAAGGGCGAAAAGTGGTTTTTCAACACTAACACAAGTGCGAAAAGTGGTTTTTCCACACTAATACAAGTGCAAAAGTGGTTTCCTGCACCAAAACAAGTGCGAAAAGTGGTTTTTCAACACTTACACAAGTGCGAAAAGTGGTTTTTCAACACTAACACAAGTGCATAAAGTGGTTTTTCCACACTAATACAAGTGCAAAAGTGGTTTCCTGCACCAACACAAGTGCGAAAAGTGGTGTTTCAACACTAACACAAGTGCGAAAAGTGGTTTTTCAACATTATCACAAGTGCAAAAAGTGTTTTTTTCACACTAATACAAGTGCAAAAGTGGTTTCCTACACCAACACAAGTGCGAAAAGTGGT